>NW_028229642.1:0-189038 GCF_053477565.2 Lygodium microphyllum | reverse complement strand
AATGGGGGATTAGATGAAACTCTTATTCCTTATAAGAGGTTCATCTGTCTTTTCCTCAAACTCATGCTCTCTCCACTCAAACTCATGAATGTAACAAAGAAAAAGAATATTTAAGGATGTGTGTATTAGGCTTACAATATTCTACATCTCTCATTGTAGTTGCATCCATTGAGAGAAGATCTAATGTCCTCATGATCCAAATCTCTTGATATTAGTTAAGCCACCTCTTCAATCCAATTTTCCCTTCATAGCCTCCATGAATACCACAATGGGATGACAAGAAAAAAGAGGAAGAGAATATGCAATAATGGAGAAGGGAAGCTTCTCCCATAGTTTCTCACTCTATCCCAACCTCTCTTCTTACACAAACACACTCTCTCTTTCTCACTCAAAGAAGTTCTCCACTAGTGATGGGCATGATAGCAAGAAGGAAAACATGGAAGTAAGAAAATGAAGAGGGAGAGCTTCTCCTACTCTCTCTCTCTCTCTCTCTCTCTCTCTCTCTCTCTCTCTCTCTCTCTCTCTCTCTCTCTCTCTCTCTCTCTCTCTCTCTCTCTCTCTCTCTCTCTCTCTCTCTCTCTCTCTCTCTCTCTCTCTCTCTCTCTCTCTCTCTCTCTCTCTCTCTCTCTCTCTCTCTCTCTCTCTCTCTATATATATATATATATATATATATATATATATAGCTATGCTGAAAGCAAGACAAGAAGAAGAATGAAGCAAGAGCTCTCAAGTTTTGCATACAAATGAATGAACTCTCTATTTAATTCCGCACAAGCAAGGGCTCTCAAGTTTTGCATACTCAAGAATGAGTTCTCTATTTACTTCTACACATTATATATATAGGGTTTCTTTTTGAGCGGGCATCCTCAATCTTCTTATCCCTCTCTCTTTTGTCTAGTTATAATGATTATTCTTTAGACTAAGACTTTGCAGCTTGCCCAAATTGATTTTACAATGCATGCATGAGATTTTTCTATTTGTCTTGATGATATTGAATGTAAATAAGCTTGCTAAAAATCTAAGTATTACTTGAAGGTTTGTACGACTTGCAAAAGAATGATCCTACACTCGAATTACACAATAAATATATTTACATGTGCTACTAGTATTTTGAAAATTAAATCTAGCTTGAGAGAATATTGAATAAAGATGTGATTTAAAGAGACGTCAAGGCATTTAGTATCTACAAAATTAACTCGTTGCTTTTATGGCTCTCACCACCTAAGTCTCTTCTTGCTACTTTTTACTACTAATTGCCACTTAGTAGTTCTCGTAGTTGCCACTTATGATAGGTTGTGACAATGACTCTTTCAATAAGTCTTGATATCTTTGGTAGATTTGCTAAGATTGTTAAACTTAAATACCTACTATTCTTGGATATTACTAGTTCTAGCAATTTCTTTTATTGGTAGTCTCTAAAGTCAATTAACAAGGGGTAGCTACCAAATAAACTCAACTGAATAAGTCTATGATTAATGAGCCAGATGTCTCATAACAAATTACAAATATAGTATACCAAGTAATCACCTTGAGGCTAATATATTGACTCATTTGAAGATATATGTTCAAAGATTTTATCCCTTGAACTAGCACTTTTATGTGTTCCATGTATTATTCTCATATGATGGTCAAAAACTATGTCAACACAATCCCATGCAACATATATACATCTCCACTACATGCACATGAAATGATGCTACAAGATATGATGATACCATAAATGAGAAGATATATCATTTGGGTGTGTGTGTATAGTCAAGACTGAACATAAAAACAATCTACATTTGTGCTAGAAATATTAATATTATGGAGAAGGTTTTTCAGACAGAGAGAGAGAGAGAGAGAGAGAGAGAGAGAGAGAGAGAGAGAGAGACTAATGGGTAGTTGCAAAAAGGTTGTAAGGGAGATGGAGGATTACTTTATTTTTTACATTTTCATAAAAACCTTTTGAAATTCATGCTAATGATTTCTCATTGGTGATGCATGCACATTGTGTGTCGCATAAAACATTGCGCATAGGACTAATACATGAAAATTGTGTTATGTTAGCCAAGATATATGGATCAACATTTGAGGCAGAGCTCAATGACTCAATCATAGAGAAATAGGATTATTATGGAAATAGTTTCTAAATAATAGATCAAATTTTGATCTCAAGAAGCTTGCTTAAGTGCATGCCAAGCCACAATGCTACAACTTTGTTGCTCCTTTAGTTCATATTACCAAGTCTTTCATATAGTCCCGAAAAGTCAGCTTTCCCAAAGACTATAGATGATTGAGATACCATCAAAGATGATATGGGGAATCAATTCACCTTATGAGAGCATCAAGGCAAGTTGGTGGTTTCTTAGAGCTAATACAAAGTATAATGGGGTTGAATCAGAGCTACCTACTCTCCCCAATGCTTTTATGCCTCTAAATATATTTGATTTGCAAGTTAACGATAAAGAATTTTTCATGGCGTATGAGTAATTGGTTGCATGCTACTCTAATGCACATTCAATTATATTGATATTTGAATTACAATTGGGATTACATTACACATGGAGGCAATGCATTATTTTTTTCAATGGAGGAGGCACTCAATACCTTGGGAAAACCAAGTTGATGGTATCTCTGAAGTCTATGGGGTCATGAAAGAGACAATTGGCCACATATACACATACCTTAGAATAGATCGCAAACTTGTATATATATGGACATAAAGTTTACTAGCACACATTTTGTTTTTCCATGAAATAAGCATCATAACACATTTGCACATGAGGGCATTCATATAAAGGAAGAAATAGTTATACACCATGCCTAGCTTCAACAATCATGCACAAAAGCATGCCTTTCTAATACATTAGTTGCTACATCTATGATGTGTGTAGCACTTGTTTGAGATCCTAGCCTCTCCAATTTGAACTAGCAAAGAGTGGATAGACTACGAATCATTATGACATTTTGGATGATTGCATAGCAAACCTCAAGATATTACATTATTAGAGTAGAGGTTGACGTATCTACCATACTATCAAATGCCCTATTACAAGCTATCATCAATAACCACAAAAAATTTCTACACATGTCTATGGCATGCTATGATAATCCTAAGGACTTCATTGGTTCTCTAACCATAGGATGAAGATAGATAGATTACCACCCTTCTATATGAGGAGGACTCCCCATAGTTTAGATTCTCTCTAGAGGAGAGGGATTAAAACATGGTGTGATATGGATGCATGCTTGAGGGACTTGATTAGGCTCCCTAGCCACCAAAATGTGGAACTACAAATATCACTTTCTCAAATACACAAATGATGGGTTTATTAAATGAACAAACAGTATGGATGTGTATATTTTCCATTAGTATGAGGGTGGCTATGAACTAGATCAAAGAATAATCACAGAACCTTTAGATTGATGCACACAAAACAATACTAGCAATGAGGAAAGGTAGGAGATGTTGGAATTTTCATCAAGAAATCAAAGTAAAAGAAGCATTACATTTTTTATGCCTAAGATACAATGAAATTAGGGAGTAGAATCTCTTGTTTGGAGAGGGATTTGGCCTATGCTTAGTTGAGTGATCAAATATGCATTACTCCTTTTCTCATGGAGTGACAGAGGTAGTATAGAGAGGGGCTTTCAAATTCAAAGCCATCACCCATCTAAAAATCACAAGTTTCTTCAATTCCACAAATGGACTTACCCAATTTCCCCCCCAAAGGTCCACTTCACAATGGGGTGGTTATGGTATAGAGTGCCTTAGATGTTAGGGTGACTAGGTGACTTAGACAACTAGGACACAGTTCACGTCATCGAGCTTAGTGAGTGGTGGATTTTTGCCCCAGAAAAGTGCTCAAATTTTCATTAAAAATCTGAATTTCAAGGGAAATTTGAATTCCGTTGAAGGCGGCAGAGGCAGTTGGGTTGATTTTAAGTGGCAAGCAACAGACGGGTTTCAAAAGTGCTTTAAAGACCCATCAAGTGATGGTTGCGGAAATTTCCTAAAATTTTTGAGTGTCAAATCAGACTTCTGGAAGTGACTGGCAGTGGGGGACCCCGAGACGGTCATGCAGAAATTTTGGGATCATTGATCGAATGTTGGACACGGAAGAGGCAGTGCCCGAGGTGGAGGACCAAAGATGAATCAATGGAAAAGAACTTAAAGTGAAGGGGGGTGACCCTTGAGGCCTCCCCCCTTCCAAAATTGAAACACGAGCCGGGGGGGGGATGAATAGACCCCTATGAATCGATCATAGCAGCAGGATGAAGCATTTCTTCACTCTCCATCGCCACTCTCGCCTTCGAAATTGGCTGCCCAATTGCTGAGATCCAAATCTAGTCTTTCTCTCTCCTCCCTCCCTCTCTTCCAAATGGTTGTTCATGTGGATGAAATCAAGAAGAAGAGGAGATGAAGGATGCTTGTTCAACGGTGATCGGATCGCTCCAAGAGCAAGAGGAGGTTGAGGGAAGGTGTTTAACACTAAAGAATGATTGTTGGTTGGTCCATGGACTGTCCGTATTAATTATCAAAAAACTTGCAACATGCAAATAAGTGGTATGCCTCATTTTTATAAAGAAATTTTACTTTTTTTTTATTACTGATGGTCTAAATAAAATTTATATGGAACAAAAAAAAGGATCTTTTTTGCGTCACGATTTAGGGTTGTGCATAAAAGAAATGCAGAAAGGCAATGAAACATAAACATAATAATTAAATTACAACCCGAAAAGTGCATTTTTTGGAGGAAAAATGAAGGTTTTGTTGGTTTTGGGTGGGAAAAAGAGATTCACATGGGATAAAATTTTGATAAAAATCATCTTTCAACTTTCATAAACATTCAATAATCATAGATTGGAAAATACCCTATTGTTATGAATAAATAAATAGTGAAAATAAAAAAAATAAGATAAAAACAAGTTTTTGTGCTTTAAAAATTAAGGAAAAATATGATTAATATTCGTGAATGTTTAACAAGGTTGAGGCATGAGCTATAGCCTTAGCTCGTCCTTGTTTGTATGTTACAGTGTGTTTTTATTTCTTTATACATTGAAAATGAAAAACAAAACAAAACCCTACACATATGCAATCAAGCAACACATAAGCGGTAGGGGGAAAAGAAGGGTTATGGAAGTGTTTAAGTGTTAAAAATGATGCAAAGTCTGATTTTTTTGTTTGTGCACGACATATAGGGTGATAATCATTTCAGTCTAAAGAGACTAGTAGCACGATTAAGTTCGGTGCTAGTCTATGGCAATGCACCAACAACGTATAGATTGGAAATCATTGCATGGCTGATTTTACACTCCACTTTGCTTATTTGTTTTAGAATAAAATGTTTGTGCACAATAGGCATCCACATTTGCATTTTGCATGATGCCACATGGTATAAAATTCTGGATGCATAGCACTTGTATGCTAAACATTAACCAACGTTGAGATTGTGAGAAAGTCCTTGTTGTAGGATAGATGAGTGGTTCCTTGGGATAAGTTCAATGAGGAAATATCAACTCCTAGATCGTTCGATGAATCAAAGAGTTGATCTTGTATGCTTGTTCTTTATGTTGAGGCAGTGCATGCAGGAGCCAATCCCCGAGATGGAGGAGAGCTACAGTGAGGCCATGGTGTGTCAAACGAGAGGGTCCTATGCGTGTGTTATGAGGTATTATACCTATATGTTATGGGATCTCCCTCTGAAGAGTAGGGGAAAGCAAATGTTGGACTGTGTCCTATTACAAACGCAAAATCAATATTAGAGTTTAGTGTAGTGTGAGCCTTAGATGCTCCTGGCCACGAGGCCGTGTGGGGTGTCTTATGTGTCTTAGAGGTCTAGCTAGTGCTAGAGAGCCAGTGTCGGGCTTGTTTTAGATCCCAACACTTAGGCTAAAAAATGATTAGTTCTATGCATAAGCTCATCGAGCTTTGGATGGGAGGTTTAGAGAGTCTACAATAAGGCAAATAAAGTATGAGAGAACTCAATCCTTTCCCCATGTATAACATGAAAGAAATCCTCACTCCTTTCCTATGTATAATATGAAATCCCTTCTCACCCTTTGCCGCATATATACCTTGGCAAATGCAAACGTGTTTGCCATGAGAGATCTTGGAATGACACAATACATATGCCTTATGGGGAAATCACCTCTATCAAAACCTCCAAACAAAAACTTCCTTTTTGTAGGGAAGCTCTAATTTCCACAATTGGGACAATCTATCCACCCACTTATAGATCCATCTAAAAAGCACATATGAGAGACATTTGAAGATCCTATTAGAAAGAGGATCTCCATTCATTTTGTTAAAATAGTCAGAGAAGTCACTATGAAAAACTTTAGAGGACTAGGTGAATAAGATTAGGCCATGGAAGAGGGTGCACTTAAAGCCCCTTGATTTAGAGAGGTGCTTAAAGAGGAGGATGTTATTGTAGATGGGAATACCATGATGGCGGATTTTGTCCCATGTGAAGAGGCCTTAGAGGATACTATTATTATTGCAAATGTGGATACAACACTAGAGGATGTTATTGTAGGTGAAGAGACCATTGAAGAGATTAGTGGCAAGGGAGGAGCATGTTAAGGGGGTATTCAAGGAGATCAACCCACCATAGATGTGTTTGAAGCAAGTGGATGTTGATGCACTACTATGATAAGAGAATCACTATCATTACAATAAGAATGGCAAAAAGAGAAAACTTGAGACCACCCAGGAATGACACTATCTTGGAACTACCCTCGAACTCAACCTTATCATTCCATTAACCTTGTTGTGCTACATGTGCTTTTTTAATCAAATCAATCTAGTTGACACCAAACCCTCATTATAGGTAGAATTCACATGTAGCCTAAGGATGCCAAGTAGTAAAAGGTAAGATCTTCTAATAATAGGAATCAATCAAGTGGAAAATCAAAAAATTTGTGATTTTTATCTCTTGAGTAGATTTCACAATGTGCCACCATGAGAGGAGCATTTAAAGGCATATTTTGTGATATTTTTGAAGTGTTTTGAGTGGATTTATGAGTTGTTTAAGTGAAAAACGAAGATTCAAGGCTCGAATGTGGCTTATTTAACAAGGTGGCCAAGATGTAGGACATGGAATATTTTAAAGCTAAAGGCACGGCAGGCCCTATCTAGCAATACTATAAGCAAGGAAGGGGTTGATACACATATAGTTACTAAGGATTAATAGAATGATCCCTAGACCAATGTGCAAACCACTAGAAATGCAATTATTTATGAGGACTTGGACGATGGTATGTTAATCCAGAAGATCAAATCCATGTGTCTTCCTCTTCAATTGTGAGATATTTCAATATTTCATGGTCTTCTTGAACAAGGACCCTTTGGTACATACCAAAGAATTTGACCTAAAATGTTATGCTAGTGGGTTTGATAATAACTTATCATGAATCGCGTGGTGGGGGGACTTGCTTGAACTGCTGTGCCAAAACACACCATACACATAAGAGGAAGATCACTTAAGAAAAAAATAAGAGAGATGGAGGCCAAAATATTTTCTTGTTGGTTTCTTCTTCTTCTTTCACACATAATACAATGTACACGAAGTATAGATAAGATACAACATAAAGAAAAGTAGCATACCAAGTCAAACAGTGCATAACTGACTATAATAATCGACTAGCGCTATAAGAATGCCAATTGTAAGTAGGTGCAACAAACTAAATATAATAAGTGATAAGTCAATGGCCATGTGAGGATCATAACGACCACTAACATACTAAATGTAGATGTGTGGACCCATCTAGCCAGGTGGTCCATCATCAATGTCCACACATATTAAGCTTGCCATCTCAACACTCCCCCTCAAGGTCAAATGTATCTCTGCAAACTACAAGTAAGCATCAAAAATTTCAAATCTTCTTTGCACCCAATACATTTATGAAAATGTCAACTATCTAATCCTATGTGTTGACATATACCAAGTCAATCTCTCTTGCAAGTACCTTCTCTCTTATAAAGTGGTAATGCATTTATAAAGTGGTAATGCATCTTAATGTGTTTTGTCCTAGTATGGAACACTCGGTTCCTAGCTAACTATATGATGCTCATGTTATCATAGTGAATGACAACTGCACCATCTCCCTGCACATCCAAATCGCCTAATAAATTTTGTAGCCATACCACCTCACATGTTGCGTACAGCAGCACCTCTATACTCAGCCTTTGTACTTGATAAAGCAATTGTAAGTTGTTTTTTGCTGCTCCACGTAACTGCTACACTACAAAGGGAAAATATGAATCCATTGGTAGATCTTCTGTCAGACATGCTACCAGCCCAATCTACATCAATGTATCCAAATACTTGTATATCCTTACCTACCTCATAAAAATTCCATAATGCAAAGTGGGCTTCATATACCTCAATATGCATCTATTTGCATCCACATGAGGCTTTCTAGGCATCTACATAAATTGATCGACAAGGCCAATAGCATAGCTCAAGTTTAACCTTGTGATAGTCATGTAAATTAAACTTCCTACTATCCTCTTGAACATAGTAGGGTATTTTATCTCATCCCCAACATCAACACTGTGGGAGCTTTCGCTCAACCGCCAAGACCCATGGACTGATTATTGTTCAAGCGTTCCAAGCCGAGCACTAATAGCTACCTCTCACATAGCCGACGTGCCATCCATATCTACAGGTGTAGTGAGCTTACCTCCATGCCGATCGAGTTACCTCCTCTCCCGCACACTCCGGTAGCTCCACGATTCAAGTGCAAGCTTCAAGCAAGCTCCATCCTCAAGCTCCATGCTCCAAGCTCCATCACTATGAGCAAGAGAAGAGAAGAGAAGAAGAGAGGAGAAGATGGAGAGCTTCTCCTTCTTGGTCCCTCACCCTCACACACTCACTCCCTCACACTCTCATACCCCCTCTCTCAAGCACAAGCTTAAGCAAGCAAGAAGAAGAAGAAGAAGAAGAGGAGGAGAGCCACTTTTGGCCACACACAAGAATGAGCTTCTCATTCACTTTTCAACTTTATATACAAAACCCTAAATCCCTTTTGGGCGGTCATCCCCTTATCCCCCTTTTTTACATGGCCGGCTGTGGCCTAGGCCCTTTTTCCCATTGTCCTTCTATCTTCCTAGCTTCCTTTCCACCGCCCGTTTACATTGACAAATTGCACAGTTGAGAGCCTGGCTCTCCTTGAATTAAACCATGATGCGCTTGTGCTCTTTTACAAAAGTATTGACTTGCACTTTCCTTGTGCGCCTTGTTCCCTTATTTAGGACTTTTCTGCGCTTCTTGTGTTTCTAGATTTTTCTTGGCGCGCCTTCATCTTCCGTTTCACTTTGCCTTGGCCTTTGTCTTTTGCTTTAGCTTTTCCAGATTTTCCACCTTGTTCGTCTGAGGGTGAACATTACCCCCCTCCTAGACGAGTGCCAGTCCCATGGCACTCATCGTCGTAGGTAGCAGGCTTTGGCATGCACTGAAGACGTGGGTGGAATGGACATCGATGGTTGTCGTGGAGGAGTGTTGGTGGTGGTGTGGAGGAAGGTCATTGGGGGCACGTTGGTGGCCTAGGTGGCTGGTGGTAGGGTTGTTGGAGTTGGTGGTAGGGGTGTTCTTTGTTGGGGATGATTGCACTGATGGCCAGCACAAGTGTTGGTTTGTTGGGGATTCTGTACATGACGATTCTTGGCGGGCTTGCAAGATGATAAAGGATAAGAATTCAGAGTTGGGTGTCGATGAAGAGCGAACAACACTTTCGTTTGAGTCTTCAATACCTGCAATTGAAAACCTCTCATAGGTGGTCTCTCCCTAGGGGTAGTGCTAGTCTTCTCTATCGTGCACAAGACATAGTTTAATTAGTTTGGGAGACAGGTCGAACTCGAAGCAAGCTGAGAGTATTGTCCTACACTTGAGGACCCAAACTATGTATACATTTCGGTGCATATATTATGTGAGTGCTCGTGAATACTTAGATATTGCATAGTTAGAAGACTGCGGGATGGTTTCTCATAACAATGTTTGGATAAAGCAAAGTTGTCCATGTTGAGAAGAAGTAAACGTGAAGGTGTATGAGACATCCTTTGCATTGTGACTGCACGATGTAGCATAATTGAACACAGGGACACCGCACTTTCGGTAGTAGCTGGGAGCTAGTGGACTTGCTTGATGAGGGCGATGTACTTTTCATGGCCATTCGTGCGGTGCTTGCCACAATTGAATGCAATGGTATTAAGGCAGAGTGCAAGAGGGAATCATGCGAATGGGTTAGGGTGACAGGTCTAACCATAGACGAGACAAGCTCCCTAGGTATGTCCTGCCCTTGATGTGCCCTGAACAATTGGGGGTGATGCTAAAGGGCTAGGGGACTAGGGACGGAGCTAGCCGACCAAGGTCACTGGACGTACCTAATTTGAGGACCCCTAGGTGTTGTGCTGTGATCATGGGTGCTTTGTATCTTTTTGTTTTTTTTCTTTTCTTTTCTTTTCTTTTTTCCTTTTCCGTTTTCTTTTTCGTTTCCTTTTCTTGTTCTTTTTTTCTTTCTTTCTTTCTTTCTTTCTCTTCTTCTTCTTCTTCTTTTTCTTTTTTTTTTTTGGACTTGCCTGCGCACAACCATTGCAATATGTTGAGGCTATCAACCTTTCAATGGGTTGGGAAATGTCAAGCTTCAAAGGCTCAGGAAATGGATATTACAGTGATGATTGTGCCCTAGCCTCGTTGTTAGAGAAGTAGTTATTGAGATGGGGAGATACACATGAGATATTGCAACTCTCTTTGGAGTGTGTGATGTTGGTACAATTGGGGTAACAACTGCCGTGAGTGCCCAAGGTAGAGTGTAACTCAGAAAGAGAAAGTGGTTAAGATCATGCTTTGGGCCATGCGATGTGGGCACTCGCACGGGTGATTTTTGCTTTCAGCAGCGTGGCTTTGTCGTGGCTCTTTGTGGGGTCGGTGGTCTTGCGGTGACTTGGGCATTGAACACTTTCGCACAAAGACATGTGTCATCTTGCATCCACTTGTCACTTCATGAGAGTACATACACGGCATTTGCTGCAACTAGAATAAACCAGTGCAACACAAGGAGACATCACTTATCTGAATTCCATGGTCTTGGCTTAAATACTTATCACTTGCGCTTGATTAGCTTTTTCTTTTGCTAAAGACGGGAAATATATTAAACGCAAATATGAAAAGTTTGTACAATCGGGAAACATGTCAACACTTAACCATTTAAAGATAAAAAGTCATGGCCAGGTAGCATTTGATAAGCCTTTTATACAACATAGGGCTACTCTATTCATAAGAGGCGGGGCGAGTCTGGGTGGTCGGGCGACTGAGGCTGTGCTGGTGAGGGGCTCCTGTGAGGCTGGGCGGGGAAAATGTCGGCTGGGACCCGGATGGTGTAGTCCCTGGCCGAAACTGTTTCCAGAATGATTTTGAACAATGCATCAAATTCTTGTTTGTCTCGAGCTGCCCTCTCCTCTTTCGAGCACCTGGTGCTGCTGAGCGTCTGGTGGGGGCCTACACGACTGGTGTTGCCACACCCCGTGTGCTCCCTTGAGCCCTTGTCCTCTTGGCTTGGGGGGGTTTTGGCCTGCGTCCTGGGCGGTGTCGTTTAGGGCCTCTTTTCAGTGCGTACCTCTTTAGAGTAGGCACATAGCGTTTTGGTGGGGGTGCTTGTGCTGCATGCTCCCTTCGACGACAAGTAGCATCCTTGCAAGCCAGCTGCATTGGGTGCTCCATGTTGGCTACCGTAGGGGAACCTACAATATGTGAACCAAGGATTAGGCCTTGAGGCAGGATAAAACTGTTCGCATGGAAGGGATTATACAGTGGGTTATCAAGTGCACATAACGAGAAGGGGAGAGGTGAGGCATGCAGTGTTTGTTGTAGAGGGATGGCCCCCATGATGATATTCATTTGGCCTCCAGCCATTAGCAGATCTTGGCTCATGCTAAGTTGCGTGGACTAGTTGTCATGGAGTGGGCCAGGGCTCATCCTTGAAAGGATAGACCGAAAAGGGGGAAAGGTGTATAGAAAGGGACGGTGCCCTATCTACACCATAAGAGATGTTGGTCAAGGCTTCCCATGTCGGTAATGAGGGTTGCAAGCCCTCCCCTTGGAGGCGAGAATGGTCACACAACTTCTAAATGTGTGCTAAGAGGAGGACCTGAGAAGCTTAGCCTATCAAACCCAACTCTTCTCCCTGCACTTGACTATCGTTGCTTGTGTGTGTTGATATTGTCTATATAGGGTCACAAAATTCATTGTTTATATATGTACATATTTACGAATCCATGTCACTTCATGAGGGTAAAAGCCAATTGTAGAACTCTAGATTGTATTGGAGTGCGGTACACGCATCCAATACTCGTGGCAGCTTACTCAATACCGATAGATATTTTGCAACATCGAGTAGCATGGAACCTTGTCCGAGTCTACTGGCAATATGTAAT
Source organism: Lygodium microphyllum (assembly GCF_053477565.2). Classification (NCBI taxonomy): domain Eukaryota; kingdom Viridiplantae; phylum Streptophyta; class Polypodiopsida; order Schizaeales; family Lygodiaceae; genus Lygodium; species Lygodium microphyllum. The sequence goes on along the minus strand of NW_028229642.1, from coordinate 176,620 downwards.
TCCTCCTCAGTGAGAACCTTATCAGACAAAGAGTTCTCTTGGCTAGTTTCAGCTAAGTCCGTACCCCTAATGGCAGTCAACACTCGAAAGGAAGTTGGTGCCACATAGGTTGGGTCTCTTTGAGATCGCCATTTGGCCAATCGCTCCTCTGAGACTGTCATGATATGGGCCCCTAGTTCGGCCATTGCAATGCGGTTTTCACACCAACGTTGTTCAAATTGACTTCGACCCTCTAACTGTCACTTTAGTTGCTCTATCTCTAAGAGATTTGGTTGGCATAGCACATCATTGAATGTCACAGTTAAGCGTAGTTCATCGACTTCCTCGTCAGAGATGAGTTGCATGCATTCATGCATGAGCCTGTTATAGTGCTCGTCAAGATGTTCTTGCTCTTCCCAGGATAAGGGAAATGGCAAGAATTCTTCAAGCTGCTCTTTAGGGAATGCGCCCATGTCTGCCAGGACATAGACACGTGCGAACACTTTGAGCTTAGCATCCAACTCGGTTAATCATTCTGTGACACTTCTATGTTCAACGAGGGCTTGCTCGATTGCTATCTCATGCAAGGTTCTAGGAGTTTGCCTAGGGTTTAGCATAGCTGGGGGCTCAGGCCTAGACGAGCAAGATTGGTCAACGCTAGGATTTCTTATGCTCTTGGGGTTTCCATGTTTCTCATGAGACTTCGTTATTGTGTCATGGTTCTCTTTGGATGTGACTGGCATAAATTTGTCATCCTATTGTGACAGCGTTGTATCCACTCTTGATTGGTCAATGTGAGTTCTGTTGTCGGTGAATTGAGTGTTGCAAGCAACCGTTGATGGTAACTACTGCTTTGATTTTTCAGAGCACATGGATGTGTCTGAGATCTCACCGCTATTAGGAGAGGCATCAATGGGGTCATTGGTGGATGGACTCGATGCTTTATCCCTCAGCTCTCCAGTGCTCTTGGTGTCAATGTTCTTGGGATCCACAACCACCTGTAACTGCTGTTGTTTTTGTTGTTTTCTCCTCTTTTTCTTGGTTTGTGAAGGTGCATCTCTCAACGACTTGGGACCATGTACTAGGTCAACCATTGATGTGCTTTCTCTAGTGTGTCCTTATGGGACATAGCCATGGCCTGCTGAATAGCCTCGCTAGGTTGTGAGGGTACAACTGCCTCCCTTTTTGGAGAGTCTAGCTCTTTGCTTTTGTTCAACTCCTCCAGCCTAGACTTTAGGCGCTTTGGAAGTGCTGGAGTTGTCAATGAAACTGGTTGCGACACCTCCTCCACAGGTAAACTACTAAGGACACGTTCCACAAGGGGCATTGTCATGACCAAGGGCTGTGACTGCTGTGATCCCTGATTGGAAGTAGTAGCAGCTAGTTCAGTGGACTTGCTACTATTGGTGGATTGCGGTGTCAAGTCCTTAGGTCGATTGGAAGTGGCCGTGTCTTTTGTTGCCCTTAGAGCATTCACTTCCATAGATCGAGTATCAGTTGAGCTAGCCACGGTGGATTGCACATGCATATCCTTTGGTTGAGAGCTAAGGGTAGTGTCGTGTCCTGCCTCTTGGACATTTGGAAGCTCTGATGTAGGTAGAGATTGGGATTGAGTAGCCGCACTTGACGACTGTTGTGCTTCCTATGTCCATTTAGGGGAAGAGGGTGTAGGAGACTTGGGACTCCTAAGTGGCTCTGACACTAACTGGGAGATTTGCTCGTGGCTGTTAGATGATTTTGCTCTTTGCTTTGTTGAGCGTTTAACCTTGCCATGAGCAATGTTGAGCCTATGATGCCTGCTATCCTCTTGGGGAATTAAAGGCTCCTTGGGCACTAGCGGCTTTTGCGTGTCTTCAATGATTACATCTGATATCTGCTTGTTGCATGCTAGGCTGAGAATCTACCCTCCAACTAGTCCCATTTGGTCTCTTGATTTTGACCATGAGGGGCTCGGTCACTCCACTATTGTTGACTCGAGACTTGATTTTTCGTTTAAATCTCCTCCTACGCTTCTTTGCTCTTGATACGATCTGGCCTTCAATAAACAAGGGAGGGTTAGCAAGGGGTTTTGGCACCCAAATCCATCGGTTACATGAGTAATATCCTTGAGCACGTAGCAATGCTTTGGATATCCATCATGGTGTTGTGCTGATCCTCCATCAATGCCTTCGTCTATAAGGCTTGGGCTTCTTCTGGGGTCTTCTACGATATTTGTAAGTCCAAAGCTCGTCCTTGCATTGTCTCTTGACCTTCTTGTTTCAAGCATGGCCTCACTCACTGGTTCTTGTTGTTCGACCTGTGCTTGTATCAATTCTTTCAACAAGCCCTTGCTCTTGTTAGTAGGCTTGACTATTATGTCAGCACCTTCCTTGCCTTTCCCTCGAGGTTCGATGAGGTCACCCTTGCTAAAGGTTGTGACTATCCTCGCACCTGGTAGTGTCAGGTGTATCCTCTGTGCTACATAGTCGGCCTCACACTTGGTTGCCCTTTTGAAGGGTCTTCCTAGGAGGGTTTCCTTTCCGTAATTAGCACTATTTGGAGGAACATGAAATAGGATAGACGAGCTTTCCGTTTCAATTGTCACAAGGATTTTGCACTTCCCTATGAGTGCTTATGGGTGTCCCTCGTAAGGGCTAAGAGTTGCATTAGTTGGTGTGAGTTCTGGTTGGCCCAGTAGGGTCCATGATTCATAGGTCAAGATATTAAAATATGCTCCTTCATCAATCAGAGCATCGATAATATGCTCTCTTTTCGTGGTGAATTTGACCCTAAGATAAGCAGGTGGTACTATGTCTTCGTCTTCTAGGTCTTGGCTTGTAAATTTAAGCCTTCTGACAAATGCCCTTGCGTCCCCAACTGCACGACCAGATGTGGATTCTCCACTGATGTCTTGGATCATCAGTGCAGTGCTATTCAAGGAGCATCTATCACTAGGACTGTCATATCTAGCCCTCCTTGCAGTTGCAGCTTGATATTGTTGATTTCTGCTTTGACTAGATGCAGTCCGTATGCAATACATATGTGTTTTTGCAGTGTGGCCTTTTTGCCCTTGTTGGCTAGATTGGCCCATTGATGTTCTAGGGTCTCTGTTTCTCTCTATTCATGTAGGGGCTTTTGGTTGCTCTTTTGTAAAAGTGAGAATCCATGCTCGTGTAGAGCCATTATACACAAGGTTCTAATTTGGAGGACTTGTCAGGCGCGCATTTTCTCTCCGACCTACTTGGGGAAGGTGCGAAGGGGGGCCTCTGCGGGGGTCTCAGGAGGGGGGGGGGCCAGTCTCCCCCGGCTCGTAGGGCCATTACGATAAACACCATGCGCAATTTGGAGGACCGTTTATAGCTAAATTTTGAACTACTTGCTCTAAGTTTCAGCCCAGTGATAGATCTGTGATGTGCCTTTAGCTCTACGTAGCCTTTGGGGTCAATTTCAGGTTTTAGATGCATCAAAATTTGTGTTCTAGATACTTGTTTGATTTTAATAGTTTTCTGTCCGATTCTCAGATGTCCGATTTTCAAGAGTCCGATTATCAAAATCGGACGTCCGATTTCGGGTTGGTCCGATCGGTCCAGTGGTTCGATTTTGGTCACGTCCAATTTCTGGAATCGGACGTCCGATTTTGACAAGCGTCTGATTCTGAACTCGTCCGATTCCTTGCGTTCGATTTTCGTGTGTCCGATTCTAAAGTCTGATTTTTAGTGTGTCTGATTTTCAGGGTCCAAGTGTCCGATTTTGAGACTGGGTCCGATTCTTGCAGTGGTCCGATTCTGGGAATCAGATCGGATAGGGTGGTTCAATTCTAGCAGTCGGACGGTCTGACCCCGAAATTGAATGGTCCGATTCTAGGAATTGGATCGGCACGGATGACGGCCTACGGGTTGTGCGCGATGCCTCAAGGTCAACGCCTACTCCACGGAATCATCCAGTGCCTTCAAGATAGGTACAAAACACTACAAGGAAATGCCAGACTTACCTGGAATCACTGTGGCACTCGAATCAATCGGCACTTCAGAGGTCTCCCCGCTGCTCTCTCTCTCTCTCTCTCTCTCTCTCTTTCTCTCTCTCTCTCCCTGGCTCTCAAGCTCACGATGGTCTTTCCTGGTTCCCTGGGCCTCCTATTGCCCCATCCCAGCCTGCTGTAACCTCATAAATTAATCCCTCATACTCTTCCAGCCAGAAATCTGAATCTGTGCCCCTATTTCCCTGTTTCAGCATGTTATACAGCAACAGAAAACCCTATTGTTTGCTCCAATGTTTTGCTCCTATCCTTTCTAAATGCAATAAAAAATTATAAGAAAAATACCTACACTACTCCATCATGCTTTCCCAAGTCCAAAACAACAAAAATCTACTTGCTAAGAAGATCGAATACCTCTTCAAACTCCCTCGCTTCCTACCTATCTACCTCAAGCACCGGTTTGGGGAAAACCCTACTTCAATGCTCGATTCAAAGCGCGCAAGCGCTCAAGGCTTAAATCCGTTGGTCCCGGCACAACGGAACCAAAATGTGGGAGCTTTCGCTCAACCACCAAGACCCACAGACCGCTTATTGTTCAAGCGTTCCAAGCCGAGCACTAATGGCTACCTCTCACATAGCTGATGCGCCATCCATATCTACTAGTGTAGTGAGCTTACCTCCATGCCGATCGAGTTACCTCCTCTCCCGCGCACTCCGGTAGCTCCACGATTCAAGTGCAAGCTTCAAGCAAGCTCCATCCTCAAGCTCCATGCTCCAAGCTCCATCACTGTGAGCAAGAGAAGAGAAGAGAAGAGAAGAGAAGAGAAGAGAAGAGAAGAGAAGAGAAGAGAAGAAGAGAGGAGAAGATGGAGAGCTTCTCCTTCTTGGTCCCTCACCCTCACACACACACTCCCTCACACTCTCATACCCTCTCTCTCAAGCACAAGCTTAAGCAAGCAAGAACAAGAAGAAGAAGAAGAAGAGGAGGAGAGCCACTTTTGGCCACACACAAGAATGAGCTTCTCATTTACTTTTCAACTTTATATACAAAACCCTAAATCCCTTTTGGGCGGTCATCCCCTTATCCCCTTTTTTACATGGCCGGTAGGCCCTTATTCCCATTGTCCTTCTATCTTCCTAGCTTCCTTTCCACCGCCTGTCTACATTTACAAATTGCACGATTGAGAGTCCGGTGCTCGTTGAATTAAGCCATGATGCGCTTCCGCTCTTTTACAAAAGTATTGATTTGCGCTTTTTCTTGTGCGCCTTGTTCCCTTATTTAGGACTTTTCTGTGCTTCTTGTGTTTCTAGATTTTTCTTGGTGTGCCTTCGTCTTCCGTTTCACTTTGCCTTGGCCTTTGTCTTCTGCTTTAGCTTTTCCAGATTTTCCACCTTGTTTGTCTGAGGGTTAACAAACACTCAACTTCACATTTTGATCCAATGGTATTGAAAAAGGCTTACATATTATTAAAAGTACTATTTTTTGAAGAGAAGAAACCTCATTTAACATAGCAAAAAAAATGTGGATGTTCAAACTCACAATCATTGACTCTAACTATGTAAATATACATATTCTCCTTTCGAGATTCTTCATGTATTAATACAATGCTAAATCTTGTCTACAAATGTATTTCACTTTAAAACATGTCACATGCCTAAACACCATTAGTAAAACTGCTACAAATATCCAAGAATTGCATATGGAACTTCATACTCCTTTACTTAGCTAAATGTGTCAACCTAGTTCCAAATATGGATTGCCACCAGGGCTATGGGCTTTCTGTCGAGTTGGAAGTGAGGTTTTGATCATCACCATGAGCTGCATGCACTATTCCACACCATGGGGCAAGTCCACTTGCCAGGCTTGAGATTTGGTTGAAAGCTCAATCTAGCTAAGAAGTGGTTTGACAGTTTTGTCTTAAGGTTTTTTCACAAGCTTTGCCTCCATCAAAGCTGCATTCAAAATTTGGCTAGGCTATGCTTCTTCTTCCCAAGCCATGTTCGATTCACGAAGGTCACCTGTAACAGCTGATTCCAAGCTGTTGTGAGAGTGGCTTCCGAAGTCGACTATCCTTTGGCGTGATCCCATGCGTTTAATAAAGCATGAACATTGATTTGGTGCAAACATTTGAATCCACAATGATATTTGATCACAAAGAAGGCTTAGCTTAGCTTGAGGGGTTTGATTGGAAAAATAAGTTCGATCAAGAGCAATCGTCCTTTGCTTCTCTTTAGGGATTTGAACCAATTTCTTTGAAGAATTGATGCTAAAAACTGCTACCCAACTTAGGTGCAAGTATTGACTTTGATTAATTATCAGAATATGAGCCCCTTGGCTTTGAGCAATTTATCACTTCAAATATCAAACAAAGAGAAGCCCGAAAAAGGTTTCATGCAAGAATACATAACAGAGGAGCCAAGTGCTTGCGTTGAACATCTACCATAACGATAGACTCGAATGCCCCAAGCAATAAATCCAATAAGTGTCACACTCCATGAATAGACTCCAAAATTAGCATCGAGTGTCCCCAAACAATAGAATTGAATGCCACAACCAACATCAAATGGCACAAGTAGAGTTTGAATTGAATGCTTCCAAATAAAAATTGAGTCAATTTCTTGAATAAAGCCAAAATCGAACATGCCAACTAAAGTTTGATATTCTAATCTAGCTCCTCATCAAACATCCTCGAATGTCTCTTGAGCTCGAGCATTATTATTTCAAGGGGAAACACAAAACCTACTTGCGGGCCTTTGATTGCAAAGCTTGCCCTCAATCATAAAGTCTTGCCCTTGAATGGAGACTCAAAGCTATGTTGAATCAACACTTGGATGCCAAATACAAAAATCATTGGCCTTGAGATTGAAGTATAAGGACTACAAATTGGACTCGAACCTCGATGTACATTTTTATACTTGTGGTGTTCCTATCTTCTTTTTCTCAGCATTCTTTTGTCCTTCGATCCCCTATCTAGTCACTTGGTTGTTATAAGCTTTTGGTTGCTTACCCCACTTGAACACACTACTACTCAATGTGAGCCGAATTGCCAATATGCCATCCAATTCTCTCTTTCTCCCATTCTATCCAATTGACTTTATTAAATAGCCACATTTGCCCCCCCTTTTTAAGGTGTGCTACTAACTAGTGTTGTTGGGGCCCTTGCTTTAACTCAAGATCTCATGACTAGGTTGTGCTTTTAGTTACTCTCTTGCATGATGGCAATCTCTCTCTCTAGGTAGTCACAACAACATTCCTTTTAGCTTAAGCTACCTATCTGACATTGAGCTTTTATTGAGAGAGATTTATCCATCATTTTCTATTTTGCTATAAATTTTCATTTTTAATTATATTTTAATGTTTTTTTAATTTTGTTTTAATTTTTTCCTCTCTTCCTCTTACATCTGAATGCCTATTGCACCCTATTCATACTTAAGACTACAATTGGATGCTAAACCAAAAAACATCAACACAGACTCTCTCTCCCTTCCTCCTAACCTAACCATACATGTTTTGGAAACCATTGATGTACAAACAAAAAATCAATCTCTCATCGATCTCTTGCTTACCCTTCACATCACGCTTCTTATTCTTATGCATGACAGAGAAACGAGTGCTTCAAATGCTTAATTTTGTTGTTTCGGTAATAATGGAACTAAAATTTTGAGTCACAACTACGCTCGAAAGTGGGATAAGTGTGGAGCTCCTATCATTCAGGAGTTTGACTATTCAAAGTAGGCTATCTCTTATCTCTCTCTCATATCCACTGGCTACTCTCACAAATAGTAACAACAACCAATGGTACCAAGATTGTAATAGACACACCTCGAGCTCACTTATCATTGTAGTCTCTTGCAAGTCAAAGGGTATCTCATGATCATCATGCAACTATGTTGTTCAGTAGGCTCTTGATCCAGATGTGTGCATTATCATGAGCCTCAAGTTACTGTTTTATTGAGCATGGCAAGTTCTCTTCAAGAGTGAGGAGATTATTCTCACAACTTACAAGAGAAGAACTTGAAAGAGAAATTGAACTAGAACTTGATTGCAAGATAACTTTATTACAAGAGGACTTGATTTTTACAAGAGAGTGCTCACAAGAGCATGGCTTGATTACAAGATAGGACTCGATGCAAGATAAGACAAGAAATGGAAGGACTTACCTCGCAAGAGCCTCACAACTAGTGTTGGCAAGACTAAAGGGCTTGAAGCCGAAGACACCTATTTATACTATAGCTAAAGAGGTTAGAGGTGAAGCTTATAGACGGTGGAATCATTGATGACATAAGCATAATTGATATTGACATAAGCAATGTTGATGTAAGTGTTGATGCAAGCCTCTTTTAGGACTTTCCAAAGAATTATCCATAATCTTCTTAGAATTATCTAGTATTTTCTCAAATCTCTAGAACATTCTAGAATGTTCTAGAATCTTCTAAAAACTTCATAGAACTAGCAAGGACTAGCATCAAGTTCCACGAGGGGCAATGGTGTGCTTTTAAATAGGCCTTGGCTTGGTTGGGTGAGGGTGATGAAGATGAAATTTGCGAGCCTTAATAGGAGCTCTTTGAAGATGTGAAGCTAGTTCTCATGTTCATTCACTTGCATCATAGCCCTTCCAATGGACAGTATCCTGTAATCTACCTCTTGAAATTCTCAAATCCAAGATTTTGTCTACTTCATATTCTTGTCGATTTTCAATTATGATTGGAGGCAATGGCTTTGGTATTCTTCCAGGGATATTGGATGTATGACATGGCTCCAAGATTGAAACATGGAATAAAGGATAGACTTTCATGGAAGGGTGAGTTGGAAACAATAGGTGACTTGATTTACTTAGCCAAGCATATTGAAGGCCCAAGTCATTGATAATCTAGTTTCTGGGAGGGGCAAGAAGAACGTTGATCACATCAAAGAAGACAAACTTAATCTCGAATTTTGTATGATGGGTGTTGCATGTGAAGCTTACATACATTTCTCTTATATTTCTATTGAGCTTGTTTGATCTATGCTTACAACTCTTTATGAATATCAAAGAGGTGTTGAGCTTAGTATGTAGTAGCTAGATTCTTCTCCTATGATCTTACATAATTGTCTATCCTTGGGTGTTGACCATACTTAGCAAAGAATGGTGTGAATTAAGTGGAGGCATTGGAGGAATTGTTGTATGTAAACTCAGCAAGGGGTAATAGATCCATCTAATTGTCTTGATGATAGTTGATTTTGCATCTAAGGTATTTCTCCAAGACTTGATTCACTGATTTTATTTGTCCATTGCTTTACGGGTGATTGGTTGAAGAAAGATTCACTTGTACTTCTAGAAGTTTAAAGAGGCTTCTCTAGAACCCTGATATAAACTAGGGGCCATGGTCACAGACAATATCATCACGTAACCCATGGTGCCGATATACCTAGTCTAGGAAGGGGCTTGCTGTCCCTTTCCCATTTATACTCTTAGTTGTTGTGAAAAAGCATGCCATTTTCGTGAATCAATCAACCACCACCAAGATAGAATCATACCCTCTAGAAGAAGGTAGTTTGACAATGAAGTCCATGGATAAAGATGACCATGGCTTACTTGGAATAGGTAATGATTAAAGAAGACCATGAGGTTGATGATGAGAGACTTTATCTTGGTTGCACGTATCACAAGGACACACAAAGTCCTCGACTAGTTTCCACATTTGTAGCTCCTTAAAATCCCTTGAAACTAGTTCGATTATCTTATTAAACCCAAAATGCCATGCTGAGGGAAGATCATGTCTCTTTTTGAGTATATCCACTTGCAAAGAACCCGGGGGAATATAGAGGAGTCCTTTATAATAGAGCACCCCATCAATGTCTTGGAAATCCCTTGAAGTTTTTTCTTGGCCTTGATATAATTACCTCCTTATGTCCTTGGCAAATGAGTCTCTTGTAATTTCCTTCTCGACCTTTGATAAGAATCCAATGTCATTTGGGGCTCTGCCCTCAACTTAAGTTGCTCATGTTTCAAGATTACCGAATTCGCCAAGGAAGCAAAGCGCCTGACCAGTTCGATATTTTGTTGGTCATGGGCCTCATCGCCTTTTTTCAGTACCGTGTAGGATCTTCAAGATAAAGCATCTGGCATGCCTTGTTGGTGGCCAGGACATTGTGGAAGTTTGGTGTGAATTGTCCGCCGTTCGAAATAAAGGACGAAATCCCATGCTTTTCTTCTCCTCCACCGCTTCTTCTTCTTCTTCTTCTCTCGACCATTCATATTTGTTCAGGGAAGGGAGAGAGTGTGCCCATTCGTTCTTCCCTGTGCTGCGTAATGGCGCATCCCGTTCCTCAAATTCTGAGCTCCAAATCTCGTTTTTGAGAGCCCGAGCCGTGGATCCTGGAGTTAGTCCTCGCGTTGAGAGGTCTGATGCTGTCTTTCCCCCTTCCATTAGATTCGGTTTGCAAAGTCTTTCTTTTGTTTCTCTCCTTTGATTTGCAGATGAGTAAAGCCACCAGATCTTGGAGCATATCAGGCGGAGCTTGTTTTCAGGACAGAACGATCTCAGATCTGTAATTGCGGAGAGAGAGAGAGAGAGAGAGAGAGAGAGAGAGAGAGAGAGAGAGAGAGAGAGAGAGAGAGAGAGAGAGAGAGAGAGAGCGCTGTGTGTTGGAGATGGAGCGAAGCATGATCCTTCCCCTATGGGTGCGCTCACGGGGTGGATCCACCTGCAATAAAAGAGCAGACTTTTGTTTGTCTTCCTAGGGGGATTCTACCCCCTCACCGTGCTCTGTGTTCCGATCTTCGATTCGTTATGTCTGCATAAGTGATTGAATTGTACTCTCTAATACCAACATGGGCGTGCGAGATTGATATGCGTCATGTTCGGGTGCTGGATAAGTGTGAAACGCATGATGTTTAGCACGGAGATGTTCTGTTTAAGTTGATGAATGAAATGATATCACTGACAGACCATTCACATGAGGTTTCTGCAAATTCACCGTGTTGCTACGATGCAAGAACCATCCAGAATACCCCTGTTTTGCTGTTAAACTTGGCAAAATCCCTGCTTTACAGATGGTGTGAAAATCCGTGTTTTGCTAAAATATAGGAACCTCCTGCAAGAAAAGAGAAGCACGTTGATTGGGCTCTATGTTGGATTGGAACCTAGAACCGAACAATGTTGCCATATAATATACCATATTGTTCTGGTACGAAAATAACCATATTAACATGCATGAAGAAAAATATGTAGTTATGCATTTGAAACACAGATTGCTGGTGCTGAAATTGCCTTCCTTGTCGAAGGCTTACTTCATTGAAACAAGAAGCATGGTGATTGGGCTCTATGCAAGATTAAAACCTACAAGGCAATGATGTTCTCATACAACATGCACCAGAATACAATGTTGTTCTGGTATAAATATAACCATATTTACATGCATGAAGAGATACATGTCGATATGCTTTTCATAAACAGATTGCTAGTACGGAAATCTTGGCTCCTGAATGCGTACTGCTGTTTGAGATATAATATTCTATCTCTAGTCTATATGGCTTGGTGATTCTCAGTTACATGAGATGTGTGGATGTCCTTAGTGATACGTAGCCCGAAGCTTCACTTATGAAACAGCAGTCCTTTGGTGCAAGTGTACAACTAGTTTGCCCTTCCTGCACTCTGTCTCGTAAGAAGTTAGTGTCCAGCAGCAATATGGTGCTGAATTTTAATATACCATTTTTAACTGCCTGCAGGCGCATGAAGTGGCAGATGTCCTTCTTGACGTATCTATGTCTTGACTGCAGGCACATGAAGTGGCAGATGTCTTTCTTGACGCATCTATGTCTTGCAGAATTTAGTGTCCTGCAGTAATATGGTGCTGAATTTTAATATACCATCTTTAAATGCCAGCAGGCGCTTGAAGTGTCAGATGTCCTTCTTGACGTATCTATGTCTTGATGTGTAGAAGAATTTAAATTATAGTGAAGTGACTTCTTGTCTCCTTTAGTTAGATGTATAACGATCTGGTGTGTACTGAAGTGAGTTGTCATCTTGGGGTTCTCATCTTTTAATACGAGAATCCGAGGGAAATATTCAGAAACAAATGTGGAATAGGTATAGGTTTGAAGCTAATCAACAGTATTGGTTAACTTGCATGATAATACCAATGAGTGACAGCTTGGTCAGGAAGATAACTATTGGAGAAATGGCAGGTAAAGGGTTCAAATCCTACAATTGGGTGGCTCTATGGTGCCTTTATCCTCAGGGGTGCAGAGTTGAGATGAAGTCCAATCAAACATTTCAAAGATAGATGCATTACAAGAAACAACTTGCATGGAAATGAAAACCAAAGTTGCTAATTTAGTAATATATGAATTATTTGCAAATCATGGATTTCCATTCTTTCCGTGTGTGATGTCACCTTGTCACCGCTTGATTATGAAAGGACAATTGATTATTTTGTATTACCAAGGATATGTGTCTCTACAATATTTAGGAGAATTTGTATTGACAAATGATATAGACTTTATAGAGATTTAGATAGGTATGCTTCTTGTTAGGGTTCATTAGATGTGATTTATTTGGATCAAGTAGATAGGCTGCAAATTAGTTGAGTGGGGATTTCTTAGTGTTGCTATGAGAGATTTTGAGTGGGTTAGAAATCAAAATTTTCAGTATTGTTGCTTTGAATGATGATCCAATGTCTAGATTGTTCTTCCTGGGGGGCGGGGGGTACATTGTTAGTGGTTGGTAATCCTATCTTTCAAACTGTCCGACCTGTCCAAATTGTGAATGCAGAAACTAACTATAAGTCCATGATATGGAAACCAAAGGCAGATTATTGTTGCCTCAAACTTATAAAGTTGGTTAGTTTAATTGCCGAAAGATGTCTAGTGTGTGCAGGAAAATTTGAAAAGAATTTGCTATCAATAATGTTGGCTTTTGTGTAATAAGAAAGCTTGTAAAGAATTTACCACCTATGATGTTCGCTCTTATTATCCACTTAGGGATCTTGTGTAGAAGTAACTGGTGATAATCGTAGCTCAATCAATGGTTATCTGGTAAGTGAGTTGGTGCTTTGTTCATGTCCAAGCACAGGGCATGTCTTATGTTGAACTGATCTGGTGGCAAAGCACCCCCTTTACCTTATAAGAACACTACAAGGGAATTTCTCTTCATATGAACGACATTTATTTTTATAAGAAAGTAGAAATACATTTTTTTACAAGCATACCTTCTGCAATGGATTGTGTGCGTGCATGTGTGTGTTTGTGTGTGAGAGAGACAATTTCAAGTTTGATTGGTGGCCTGTGAGAGTTGTTGAAGTTTGATTCGCTATGTCTTGTTGCTATTCCAAGTGACAGCTATTTTCATGGGAGTGCGTTAATAATTTTATTGTTAGCTGATATAGTACTTGGTTGGAATTTGAGTTTTGGTGTTTGCTGTATCTTGATTGGCAGAAGTTTGTGAAGTGTAATATCAATGGCATTTCATGTATTGCTAGCCTCCCCTAGTTTTGGAGCTTCTCTGAGATATGTGTTTTCAAGGGTGTTTGCGAAGCAAGGGTTTGTGAAGAACTGAAGATTCTTATGATAATATCAATTCCACGACGCTATTGCTAGTGATCTACTTGCTGTTTGCACATTATGATTTCAAGTCTCTAGGTTGTCTCTCTCTAAAGAACACCCATGCACAACGTCTCATTGAAGAGGATGTAAATCCTTGGTAGAATTCTTTGGAAACAGCTGTTGGTGTTAGCTCTACACCGATTTACAGACTTGTGTCAAGAGCCTCTCTGAGTGAAGCGATCTCGTGATTGCATTAGGGATTTGCTTTCAAGGTAGTTTGAGAAGCAAGATTTTGTAAAAGTGCAGATTTTCTGATGTATCAATTCCGTGATATTGTTGCTAGCGATCTATGTGATGTTTACACATTACAGGGGGTGCATCCAAGTTCATTGAGATATTCAAAGCAGCAGGACACATGAGAGTTTTCAAACATAGTCAATTGCACTGGCTGGTGTGGTTTTCCATCTCTGTAGTTGGTTCATGTCTTTGATAGTCTTACCTGTCAATTGAGAGTTTCTCCAGCTGATGTAAGTATCATTCTTGAAAATCTAATTGAAGGTTGTGGTTGTTGGTTTAGATTGTGAATTTGGGAACACAGCCATCTATGATTTCGATATGGTCTAATCTGGACATCCGAAGTTTTTTTGCATTTTCAATCTTACAAAAGGAAATGGATAGGTGATGTCTCAACTGATTGCTTCATCCAAGGATGGCTCATTCGATTTTCCATCAAGCTTTCATATTCAAGTTGTAAGATTTCCTTCAGGCTTTCTGCTGAATGGTTTACTCTATTTTCCATCAAGGTTTTATACTCAAGTAAGTTGTAATACTTTCTTCAGGCTTTGTGCTGTGATGTCCTGCTGCAGAGTGTAGTCTGCAGAAAGTTTTTCCTTTCAAAGAAACCGTCAGAAAGAGTGCCACTTGGTCAGAGTGACATGAGGAGAGAGCAGCCTGCAGAAAGGGTAGAACCTGGTGCAAAGAAGGCCACTGGTCAGAGTGACAAGCAGTTTTTGGTTGATATAAGTATGTCAAGCTGAGAGTCTAGAAGAGGCACCTGCACCTAAACCACAATGATGCCTGGTGCTGTGTGGGCTGTAGCAAGCTTTGCTCCCTGAATTTTGAGGATGAATTAAACATCAACCAAAAAGGAAGGTTTGATCTTCTAGGTATGTCGGAGTTGAGCTATTGTGACTTTTGTATAACTATTGGTTTTCTGTGGGTGCACTTAATACGTTGTCTACTATCACTGGGTTTTCTGCATGCTTACTTGAAAATGATCTTTGTTAAGTTGTCTTTCAAAACTGAGGTTCATTGACAGGAACTGGGGACTTTAACATGGTTGACTACTGGTTCTAGCCCTATGTAGTGAAAGGGTAGTAGCTACAAATACATCATAGTGTGAATGTATTTCGACATATGATTGGGAGCTAATTGAACAGCTGCAACTTTGTCTGCAGTTTTAACATGATTAAATGTTGGATCTGTTGCGGGTCTTAAGCTGCAAGTCTTCTAAATCCAATCTGTTGAAGTTTGATGGAGACCAGTACGTGTCTCATGTGTAATATTGGTTCTGCTTGTTCTTTTCTTTATCTATATATTACTTCTTTATTTCCTGAATAAAAAGTTCCATCATTTGTTGCAATCTACTTGTAATGTTGACAAGCATCAGTGTAGCTGGTATCTTTAAACTGCTTTGTATGAGGGTGCACTGTTACGCTCAAAGCTTTGCCATGGATCTATTTAGGTTTGTTAAGCTGCTGCTAGTCCGCATGTCTTTTAATCCTGTGAGGATGAAGGTTGATCTTCTGGAGTTCTCTGCCATATCTCATGTTGGTTGAATGACCACTGCACATCTTGACTGCTTTGTCCATCTCTTCTGTTAATCCCTAACTTGTTTACTCTATCTCGTAGGTAGTGCTTCTCTCTCTTGTGGTATTTGGATATATTGTCACAGAAGAACCAGGATAACCCTAGCAGCACACTATTGTGCCATGATAAGAATGGATCCTTCAGTATAAATTAAGATTATCTTCTGGAGTTTATGGTATGATCTCAAATTTGTGCATATGCTGCTGAACTGGAGATGGCATGGTTCAATGGTTATTATTTTAGCAGCCACAAGCCTGCAGAGACCGAGAGAGTGCAAATCTGCGGGAGAGGGACTAACTTGGAAGCTGAGCCTCTTCGGAAGCAAAGAGGACAAGCTTGTGAATGCAAACTTTTGTCATCATCTGATGTTAGTCAGTTTGCCAGGGATGCAGTTGTGAGTCTAGAATAGACTATGTTGGGAGCTTGATAAAGTTAAACAAAAGGTATAAATTTTTGAGTCATCCTGCCCACAGGAATATATCTTAATGAGCTGGAAGTGGTGGGTTCAGTTGTGTATCCAGCTGTTGTTTCTCTCTAAGGTGGCACATTTGAGGTATGTCTTGCCTCTCTCTCTCTCTCTCTCTCTCTCAAACTTCATGCTCGAAAATAAATGAATTTTAAATAGTCTCATTGATGGCTTTAGCAATTTGATGTTTATCTCACCACATGGCTCTTGTTATAGAGACCATTTTTGTTTTGTAGATACTAAATTGTATTCTTATGTATTCCATGCTAAGCTAGTATTCAAACATGGACCGTCCTAGCATATTTTATTTAGCATGCTATGGACTTGTCCACTTGTAAACTTCAGCCTTGTAGTTATGTAGTAAATGTGGGTCAACGTCACATTGTGAAGCTTTTGTATATACGACCAAAAAAGAAAACAAGATCGCGCTTTGCTCTTGTATCAAATTTCTCAAGAAGTTTGATTGTGATTTCTCCTTGCTTGTAAGGTGAAGTGTGCTTGATGTTGCAGTAGGTTTCAGTTTACTGCTTAAGCAACAGCAATGTTGAGTTTATTATAAGGCTTGGGTAGCTTTGAGCTTCTTGCTTTGATTGAGTGTATTCATTCAAACTCGAGGTTAGTTTATTGCTCAAGTGATGGAACATCGTGCATCTCGATACCCAAATGACTGAAAATGCTGATGGAGAAGTCATTTCTTAAACAGCATTCAGACAATGAGGCCATTAGAATGCCCTCCCCATGTATAGAGATTGTGCAGCAGTGATAATTGCTTTTGTTGGGCAAACGGAGCAGTAATTTTCTAGCATTAAAATCCTTACATTTTCTAATGCTTTTTAGCATGCTAAATAAAGCTAAGACTACTGGCCTCATGTAGAGCAAGAATTAACGTTCCATGTCATAACTACAGCACTATGGAGACCCACATTTTGTTTAATGTACCGAATTGTTTGTTTACGTCTCAAATAATGAGAAACAATGACAACATATGTTAGAGAAGACAAGATCTAGTCTAACCAGGTGTTGCATGGAGTCAAATGCAGTCTCATTAGGTTAGTGATATAACTCAAGCTGTTGAGGTTCATGTCAAGGAAGACATTTCATTAGAGCTACTTATTACCCCTTAACTTGAATGGGCTTATTAATAAGATGGAATTTCTTTCCAATGTTGAGCACAATTGTATTGTCCTTGGTAGCTCAATGAGCATATTTTAAGGTCAATTTTTTTTAAAAAATATTGGACATGTGTTTTCCTTGGTAGCTCAATGGTTGAGCAGTTGGTTAAGAAACCAAATGGATGTAGGTTCAAGTCCTACTCAAGGATATAAAACGGGTACGTTGCACCTTTGAGCTTAAATATTTAGAGTGAAATTTGTGCAGCATTCCAATTAGTGCTTTGTCAAGTGAGGGTATATAGGCTGACTTTGATTAACTGTGTATATAAAAGAGATCTCATCAATGCCCTCTAGCCTTTGCTTGCCTGACCTACTCTGTCCTTTTGTAATACTAGACTAGCCCATTTTTTCATCAATGCTCATCAATGTTCTCTAGCCTTTGCTTTTTCTTTTGGTTGAACTACTCTCTCCTTTTGTAATGCTAGACTAGCCCATGTTTTCAAGCTGGTTACATTCATGTTAAATAAAATTTCCAGGTGTGTGCTCCCCATGCAGGATCTAGTTTTGTACGTGTTGGCCATCATCTTATTTGTTGGAGATGTGGGCCATCTCTTGGTCTGCCTTAACAACTTGACCATCAAATCACATTTTTTACATGCATGGTTGTCCTAGAAATATCTTAGGTGAAGGCCAAACACAATCCTCAGTTGTATGTAAAGATAATGTGAGGGCATGCACTCTTCTAAAGAGGGTCTTTTCACATGATATATGGATTAAGTATGCTGGATAGGTAAATGTATAATGGGTACAATTGTTACAACTTGAGTATAAGCTCTTAAACCATTCAAATTGATAGTATACATACTACATGACAAGATTGCCCTCTTAGATGTGTTGGGATGCACTAAAAAGAGTTCATTGTGACCATGTGTTTGCAATCTTGATCACTCATGCAACTAGACCTTGTTTTCCAAGTTTGCCAATGAAAAAAGAGATGTTAAAATTTAGGGTCAAATGGTGGGAGAAATATTGAAAAAAGATAGTGTGTTTTGTTTGTTCAATCAACTAAGGATTGACATAAGATTACCAAAAACTCGATTATAAAAAATCCTTGCACATGTAACCACATTGTGAGATAGCAAAAATTTATCAAGATGAGATGTTTGGAATATTTCTTGCTAGTTCAACTTGATGGGATGCCTAGAACAATTGATTAAGTTAATATTGTAGAGCTCCTTAAGAGCCTAGATTTACATGTATGTGAACGCACTTGTCTATCCAAGTGATGGATTCAACAATTCGAAACTACAACCTTACTCTTGTAAGTCCCAAGTGTATATATCTAGGCCATCATGTGTAGGATTGTTTATGTACACTTTATATATGTCGAAAATCTTATTGAACTTGATTGTGTTGTTCAAAGTGAGAAGGTTAATGCTTGCATACATGTTTTATGCAAATTTTATGTAAGAAATGGAGATCATGACTTGCATGCATAGAAATTGAATAATGTTGATCTACACACACTAAATAAAGAAAAAATGGAATACTATTAACTAAAGGTGAGCAAGGTAGACCGGGCATAACCGTCCCCCACATTAATTAATGATATTAAGTTCTTAATGTACGCACTAGAGTTAGAAGCCTTTTTTTAATCATAAGTGCCATATTATAATTTGTAAGATTGTAATTTACGATTTGAAAATGTAATGGATGTGAACATAGGATTAAAATTGATCAAAAATTTTAAAATTGATTATATTAGCCTTAGATTTATGATGCTTTGAATGTGACATAAGTATGTCTAACGCGTATAGCAATTAAATTATACGAGTTAAATTAAGTTTGCACTCTATGGTGTTTTTGTATGTCTATTTATGTACTTTCATATAAAATAGAAAATATTGACAAATTTGAATAATAAATATATAATTTTTTGATTGGCTCCTCACGCAAACAATGCATTCTTGTTCATCACTTTATAAAGTGGATGAAGCATGCTTTATTTATTAGGTCGAAAAGGCTTTGAAATTGTGATTGAGATAGCTTTAATTGTTCAATAGATTCTTTAGGGCTGGAGCAAGTGGGTAGTTTAACCCATCCATGGTGGTTGAGAGAGACATTGTAGATGTTAGTTGAATGCTAACGATATGCGACTCCCCAAAATGGGCAAGGAGTTCACCAATTTAGTAGGTAAACATTAGGTCGTATCTTGAGGAGTGTGGAAACCTAATCTCTAAATAAATGTTTTGATTTGATAAAACTTACAAAATGGGTGTCCATCATTTGGTTTATAATAAACATTAGTATGTCTCTTAGTCATAATGATAGATATTTACTAACTTTGGAACTAAGGAGTTCCTCTTGTGAGCTTGAAATGTGCCACCAATTTTGGGAGTTTTTATGAGTTTATGGCTATTGCCACATGAGCATGAAATAAAAAACAAGTTTGAAATCGGCTCTGAAGCCACTATAATTGTCACTTGCTCTGTACATCTTGCATCATTTAATTTATTTTGCTTACTATTGATATGTAACTAAACCTCATAGAGGAGGGGGCCATTAAGCTCAAAATAGCTTACTTATATAATTAATATGGACTATAAAAAATCAACAAATGAAAGAAGAAATCCCATTTTCAATTAGACACACTAGATTTGGTGATGTTAACATGTGAATATTATTTACACAAACATAAGTACACATTGTGAGCTAGACCATTGCCTCATGCTTTTTTTTTTTGGGTTCTTTAGCTAATCTTTAATCATTGATATAAGGGACCTTTAAAAAAATAATAGAAAAAGACTTACAAAGTGGTAGTTAACTAGGGGCAAATTTCCCCTAGACAAGAACATGAATGATTTCCCTAACTAATTACTCGCATACTAGTTATTTTATTGCAAAACCACTTTTAGAAAACCAAAGTGCGTTAAAGAGTAAGAATTTAGATAATTGCAACCCATTGGAGTTGGGTGTTCATTGCCACTTAAGCAAACAAATACAAAAACTTAGCCGATCTCTTGGTAGTAACTTTGAAACCAAAGGGGTTATAGTAAGTCTCTTAAACATCTACACTATTTCTTTTGAAGACAGAGAAAGTTATCACTTGGAACTCTATATGATTTTTTAGAGTGGACTTTGCCATTTTTGAGGGTCCAAACAAACCTAATGAGTTTTCCTAATACCCAAACAAAGAAATTCTTTGATCTGTTCTTCTGTTGGACCTTTCCACCTCCATCCATTTCTTGATTTTAGATCATAGAAGATTCTTCTTTGCACTCCCAACAAAGGAGGTTCACAATGCTCTTCACCTCACTTCCACATAGTATTCACGAATGGGAGATCGTTGCCATAAGCTTGGATAGCTTGTCTTTGGAAGGAAGTCATATTGTTACTACTCTCCACAAAAAGAGATCAATATGGTCCGAGGGTGTGGAGGACCCTACTTTTTAAAGGCAAATGACAATCTTAACTTTGAAGTTACAAACTAGAGATGGAGAAATTAGAATAAAGACTAAGTACATTAGGACCTACATTTACTTATAATCAATGTTAGGTTTGTTAAATGATAATATAAATATTCATGATTATTCCATGCTCTTTAGACCTAAAAATTCCTTAAAAACCAAGGGGGTGAAAACTCTTAAATATAAGATAGCCAGAATTATTTTCTACAAACTTAATTATGGTAGGATTAGTTAGAAAGCTAAATGTATGCCTTCCAAGGAAGCAAGTAGGTTGGGTGAATCCCTAATACATTCACCCTATGGCATGGTAGGCTCGGTTAGTTGAGAAGTTTCTCAAGGAAAACAACATTAGACTATGAAATTAGGAGTTAAATATTCAATTGTCCTAGATTGTTGTCATAAAACTTGACTCACTGTTGTTTTAGGGGATCAGAGTGAGACTTTACCCTATGGGTAGAGGGGGTTTATGTGCCCTAGCTCCCCCCTTGTTTCATCTGAAGCCCACAAAGCATTTTTGAAAAGCTAGATTTTGGTTCCATTGCCAAAACCACAACTGATTCTTAATCAATCAATTTCTTCCCATAAGTAGACTATCATGTATGTTAGTGAGATATCATATTCTCATCGAGGTATGTAC
The DNA here is from genome assembly GCF_053477565.2 of Lygodium microphyllum. Classification (NCBI taxonomy): domain Eukaryota; kingdom Viridiplantae; phylum Streptophyta; class Polypodiopsida; order Schizaeales; family Lygodiaceae; genus Lygodium; species Lygodium microphyllum. Next base: position 155,608 of record NW_028229642.1, on the reverse strand, counting down.
GCTCACCAAAACCTTAGGCAATAAAGAGTAGAAAGGACACGTTGGGAGGTAACCAATCTAGGAATGATGATAAATTAGAATAGATTAAATTGAATCGTTGAAATTGTGATTTAGATTAGGATTTCCTTTTCTTTCCAAAAGAAGAAAAAAATAAAAAAAATAGACTCACCACTTGTTGACATCGTTGGTATGCATACATTGAAAAGGCTTGGTATGAGACATGACTTCTTTGTGTGCTATTATGGAATCAAGAAATTAGTAAAATTTTAACATCTACTTTCATTTGCTAAAAACTCACTACTTGTCTTATATCTTATCGTGGCATGGCAAAACATTAGTTCATGACTAGCTAGTCGACTGTTGGCTAGGTTGTCAAATATTGCAGTGGTCGATTGCATGAGTTGAGGTCTTATCTGAATTGAATTGAGTTAGAAGATTGTTGAAGTTTAGTAAAATTTTTACTGGATATTCTCTGATTTTTCTAATTTGGAATCACCTTTCTCAAGCATATAGGTTGGGCAAATACTACATCAGACTAGTTGGTAATAGTTGTGATGGCTTTCATAACAAGCATATAAATGTTGCATAGGATACTTTCTGCAGTGGGATAGAAGTCTATGTTTCCAAGTCTACCACTTTTTACATGGACAACAAGACTTCCAAGCTTCTTTGGTACTCAGTACCTCTGACTTCCAATGTCCTTAGTTATTTTTGTAGTGAATGAGTACATTTCCTTTTGTAGTAAACAAGTATTTGGCCAAGTTGGAGCCATTTTTTATGGAAGAAGTGGGCTAGTCAGCATTAAGATGATCAAATGTGGCCGAAATCTAGTCCTTTTTCTTGTTGATAGTCCTTGACCATAATCTCTCGTAATGAAAGAAATGCAAGTCAACTAATGTTGTGATAGTCCACAATCCTTTACTATGCACCCTTTTAGAAAGGTGGGGATTACCTAGGATGGGGAGCGAATCATCCTTGAAGGCGAGATTGGATAGCCAAATCCACATAATTAAAGAGCAATCACCTTTAGCATCAGGCTGCTCTCTAGTTGTAGTTTGTAATCAAGGCTCTCCATGCTTTCAAAAATTGTCATTTGAAACCCATAATTTGTGAGTTTACTCCACCACAGAAAACAATATCAAACTAATTTGGGTCTTTCTTTACCCTTTTTGAGATTTGAGCCTTAGAGACACAATGTCTCAATAATAAAGCCCATGCTTGATCCTCATTTGGTTTCTTCATTTAAGAGGCATAGCCTAAAGGCCTTATGATACAAGTCTTCAAGACCCAAACCTTCTTTAGCTTTATTCAAATCGATTTCTACTAAGAAAAGCTAGCCGTGTTCCTTTGCACATTAAAGGTCCAAATATAAGGCTTTAAATTTTCTATTAACTTGCTTCCATCAACTCTTGGAGAAAGAAAAAACCCTAGCTATAAACATTGTTGCCGCTAGTGATAGAGTGGCTTTGACTACCACCATCTTCCCTACAAGTGAGAGAAGCAAAGATCTAAATTTACTCATTTACTTTAAGAGTTTTTCATACACCAAATCAAACCTTTGCTTACTATTGAATGCCAAACTAGTTGGGCATTCAAGGTATCTCAAGGCCTCCCCAATATCCATAAGCTTGAAGAAACACGTACTTATCTATTGGGCTATGTGCACAATAGTTGGAACATTATTATTGTTTCAAGAGTTTCAATGATCTTCAACTCAAACATGGTTGGCTCACCTTTTGATTGTGTAGCCATTCTCTCTCTCCTCACTATCCCAAGCAATCAAGAAAACTAGTTGACTAAGAGTTCATTGTAGATGCACCTTCCTACACTGTAGTCCAAATGGGTTCATCTTGCTGGCCTCACAATGCAAGCATGGCTCCTCAATCTATTTCCACTACATCATTATTGATCCAATTCGTGAGCACTTTAATAGAAAGAGAAGATGTAAAGAAAAATGAAGTGTACCAACCTCAACTTCACACTCTACCTCTCACCATCTAAGCCATGGAAGAGGAAGGGGAAGAAGAGATGATAGGAAAGAAAAGAGAAGAGCTTCATTCTCGAAGTCCCTCACTCATCCTTTCTCACTCTCAACACGGTGCATCAAAAGTTAAGATAAAGGCATGAAAAAAGGTTACTCTTAAAGTTGTACACACAAGAATGAGCTCCTCTCTTTTGAGATTTTATACATAGGCTTGGGTTCTAAGATTTTGTTCCATAAGTTGGGTGCCCAACCCACTTTTTAGGCTCTTGCCGGCCCCTTTTGAATTTACGCATATACCTTATGTTAATTGGACAATTTCTACCTAATGTGAATAGAAGGTTTGTACCCACAACCTCACAATTCTTGTGGGTCTTCCTATCTAATCTAGGGTATTTTACAATTTTCATGTGAGTAAGCTCGAATATCAAATAACTTTATAAACATAGTAGTGCAACTATAAGATAATCGAAATACATTGCTATTGCACCTTGTGGATGATGATGCCTTATTTATTCTGATGGAGTCTTAAAAAATAAAACCCTTCCAAATTATTCTTGGCACTCCATATTTGCATGCTCCCACTCTAAACTTGCATCCATCTTTAGTCATGAGGTTAAAATTTACCCCCCTATTAGATGAGTGCCTATCCCATGGCACTCATTGTCGTGGGTAGTATGCTCCTTGGAGAATTTGTAGTATTTGAATAATATTGCTTGGTACTTAGTGGTTGGTGGTTAAAGTGGTGATCGGTGACAAGGTTGTTGAAGAGCTTATCATTGTTGTGGAACACTTGATCTCGGTAGTTCCCAATTGATGGGAAACTTGAGTGGGAATGTGAATGGAATTGTAGGTTGTAGAAGATGGAAGAGTGAGGTTGAAAAGTACGTGATGACGTAAGAATATTTGCAAACATTTTTACTTGTATAATGAAAAAACTTGCATGCATTCTCTCCCTAAGGGAAGCGCTATTCTTCTTTTTGGTGCATAATAAATAGTTTGTTAGTTTGGGAGATGGGTTGTACTCCAAAAATGCTTGGAATATTGTCCCACACTTGAGGACCCAAACTGTGTATAGATTGTTGTCTGTGCAAACACTATGCGAATACACCTCCATGTGTAAATGGTTACTTAAGTAGAAGACAACTCTATTGGTTCTTCAAGGTGATGGAGTCAATCAAGCAATAAAAATTAGTGGTTAAAGATATGAAGAATTATCATTGTTGAGGAAGAGGTGCTTGAAGAATATGCTAAGGGAGATGCCATTAGGGAGTTGGACAGTGTGATTTTGGAGGACAAGGTCTTGAAGGGTCATAATTGTGAGTGTATTTATAATGATCAATTTATTTCTCAAGTACTTTTCTTGTCTTGCTTCTATGAGTGAGTTGATGGTAGTGATGAGTGAATGAGAAGTAGAGAGAGAGAAAAGTGAAAGTGACTCAAGGAGGCATATCTAAACATAGGTGAGTTGAGCTCCCTAGCTGTGTCCGACCCTTTATGGGCCTTGAGTAAATGTGGAGGAATTGAAAGCAAGGCTAGGGGTTTAGAGATTGAGCTAGTCAACCAAGGCCACTGGTTATTCCTAACTTTGGAGCCCCTAGGTGCAATGTAGTACTCATGGGTGCATATTGATTTTTTTGGGTATTTTTCACTTCTTTTTTTTTTCTTTGGCATAAGTGCTATACAATGAGGCTTCCGGTCTTACATGTGTAACTGTGAGACATTAGAAGGGAGCAATGTCTTAATCTTACAAGAGAGTTTATACTTACACACACATGGCTTAATCTTTGAGATAAGTATGTGACTATTGGATAGGATCAATTGGGTAGCTATATTTTATTACACAAGCAGCACTAGTGCTGCACATTTTGACTCCACATCAAGTGTGGATGTAAGGCACGACCTCATCACCAATGTGTTTTTAATGTAAAGAGAAAGAGGGGAAGAGGATGAAGGTTGTAGAATGTACGAGAAAAAGACAATGAGAAATGGGGATGGGATGAGGGCATGCTTTTGTTTCCCACCATGGACCAAGGCCCACATGAGCACATGCATTGGCAATCGCCACCACCACACACAAAGCATAACATGCATTCTCTTGTTTGCCACATTTTGAGCTTGTACTTAGTGAGTCAAAAGACAATGAAGAACCTCACACATTCCATTGTTTCACACCAACATGAGCCCTTTATGAGGTGTACTTAGCCCGATTGAGAAGTGATCATGGTGTGATTTTGTCCCTTTGTGTTATTTATGCATTGAAGCACATCAATGAATGCGGAGCTATGACAATTGAAGTAAAAGCCTTTTTGGAGCAAATGTTGCCATTATAGAACTAGAATTATTGAAGAGGATTGAAATTTGTGAAGGAGTAATTCACATAGCTTTTGGAGGGAGTTCATAACTTGGAGGTAAAAGTCAAGGTACAACTTGCCTGAAGATATTAGAGCCTCGATTTTATTGGTTTCTAATAAGCCATTGAGGATAGTTAAGGATTTCCACGGTGGTTGTATCTTCAATATCTATGTTCTTTAAGCTCTTCTAAGAGATTTCATTGCTTTAGTGACGTTTTCTTAACTTGAGCTCTATTACATGTCATCCGTTTGTTCTACATTTAGTTGTTGAGAGCATATGCAGTTGATTCTAGTTCAAGAAAATGAAAAATTTGCTTAAAGAATTCAAATTCACATTTTTACCCTTTACCAATACCATAACAACTCATTTATTATTTTCCCCCATGCATGAAAAATGTTGCAATGCTTTGAAATGTAGGAGGGGTTCTCCTCTAATATGTGTGTGGGTTTCCCATTAGAAAATTATTTATGCACAAAAAAATGCAATGAATTGTTTATTGTTTGCAACTATAATATAGTGCCACTCCACGAAGGAATAAACCATAAATAGAAATCGGAATTATATTGGAGCATAGCATAGATATTAAGAAATTGTGGTGCCTTTCAAGAATTAATATAAAGTAATAATGCAAAGTACCATATTTCCTTGGTCCAATCTACTAACTATATATATGCATCTCTTCCTCTATGAGGAGTTTGTCTAGGAGAGGCCAATCTTGGACTAGTTAAAGTAGTTCAACATTTCATAGAATCACAAGCACTCCTAGGGAGTTGGGAGTATTGTGCATTGGACCATTCTTGGAGTTCCAGTGCTTGTACTCCATGCTTTCTTCTCAACCATTGGTGTGGAAGGAAAGAATTAAGTGAAGCTCTTCAAAGTTAGCTTTAGATATATTTTGTGTGAATAGGCAATCATTTTTTGGGTACATAAACAAATACTTCTCATGTCAGCAATGGACGGCCATGTAAGTGACTGTCGCAAATACAAAGCATATGACCAGAGTGAAAGAGAGAAGTGAACATTAAGAGAAGAAAGACAGAGAAAGGGAGAATAGAATGTTGAAGACTACACAAAATGGATATTGAATGTTGAAAGGATATATGTATAAGGGTTGTGTGAGAATGAACAACTTAGAGATCCCTCACTGTGGATGAATCTAAAGTGATCGTGAGCAAAAGCAAGATAGCCATAAATAGGCAATTATAAATGTAAAAAGCCAATTGCCGTGACTTGCATAGTAATCATGAAAAAAGCCCACTAAAAGTTGTCTACCACATGGCAAAACTATCAGCCCTATCCAAACTTGTTTAAGCTACTCGATCTGCCTAAAAATCTGACCAAATTGTTGGTGAAAAAACTAAAATGTTGTGCAACCTACTTTCATACATTAAAGATATGCACAAACCTACCTTGATCTGCCCTAACTAAGCTATGCATATCTCTTGACAATGACCAAATCTCTAATACCCCTTATCAAATCTTGCATAAGGCTAAGGGATTGAGTATGTTGATGAAGAATGACCTAAGGCAGTGCCTTGGTGAACAAATCTATGAGATTGTCCACAGTCTTGCAATACTCCATATCAATAGTCATGTCCAAGATCTTCCCACCACGAATGTAGTGATATTGGATCTCAATATGCTTTATCTGAGCATGGTCTCACAAGTGCTATAACGAGTTGCTGGTACTCAATCTCTATAGGACAGAGCAATTCTTGGTGGCTACATCTTACTACTCCAAGAAATCACACATGTACTAAGAAAAAAACATGCATGTAGTCCATCAACCTCAAAGCATTGATGCTAAATCACCTACACCTATTGGATAAAATAGGACTAAGATGGGGGGTCCATCTTAGAAACGTCAATATCCTCAAGGCAGCCTAGCAATGAACCTTGGTAGGTTCACTCATGAAACCTGCAAAGAAAACCAACTGGAAAAAGTAAAAATTAATCCTAGTATTCAAAATCCAAATAAAAAATGCAATCAATTTTTGGTAGTAGGAAGCATCAAAGGTAATTTTGCATGAGCCATAGCCTTCCAGTTGAGATCCATGGGAGTGGAGATGGTTTGACAATCCTTCATCTCAAAAGTGGTCAAGAGCACCTGCACATACCATTGTTGAGAGAGAAAGCTCCCCCTCTTAGTTTGCCATATTTCATGAGTTATGACCTAAGAAATGAAGAAGTCCCATATTTGACATCTCAAAATTTTCATGGAGTGCTTTCTTAGTTCACTTGACCATTTGTGCATGGTCACATGTCAAAATGAGATTGTCCACATAAAGCACATGTGAGAGTGCATAATGGAAGAGAAACATGAACATCAAAGAAGAGAAAAAAGAGAGACAACAACAAAAAAGAGAATGAAGTGATAATCTACATTGAATTTAAATGGAAAGTTGATACAATGGCAAATTGATCAATCCTTGCGTCAATGAGGCCATTGGATTATTCTAGTTTTGATGGCTGCATCAAAGGTAGAAAGTTTTAGAGATAAAGTGTTTTGAGCTTGTAGAAGAATGATGAATAAATGCTACCTCCAACATACATGCTATATATAATAGAAAATGATCGAAACTAGCTACCTTAAATATGGTGAATAAAATAATGTAGTAAACTAGCATAAAAATGACTGACCAACTTGATCTAAAGGAAAAAATATTGGCAACAAATTTTATATAGAGATTGGTGAATATCTGACATTGAAAATAGGCCCCCCATCCATTGAAAAAGAATACAAGTGTGTTGGGGCTAGTGCAAACACACTCAAACCTCATTGAAAAAGAAATGTAAAACCAATCTTTGTCAAAACAAACAATGGAGCCAAACTACCCACTGAGCGGTAGAACAAAGGGCTTGGTACTAAACCTCTATAGAAGATAAGGCCACAATAGGTTGCTTCTTATTTCTCATGAGATAGCTCTTGATCTAAGGGAGAAAACAAAAGTTGTAGTAGAGCATTTAGACTCCACATTACTTGCCCAATCTGAGTCACTCTAGCTAGTGAGAGTGGCCCCCTCTCCACATATGATCCCATAGGATTGAGTCACTTGTAAATAGCACAACAAGTGTAAGGTATCTCTCCAATGAGCTTCTTGAGTAGGAGTCTTCAGAAAAGAAGATGGTAATGCAACCACAAAAGAAATGTTTGGTCCAATATGGATAAGACAGATCTCGAGCAAGACACCTATATCAAGAGTAGCATATGGAAGGGGATCTCTGATTGTCACCATCTTGGACTCATGATCCATGGGGCATGAAATGGACTTGCATTCAACCATACTAAACTATGAAAGAAGTTCACAAATGTATTCTTATTGGGAAATAAATATGCAATGTGTTAGCTGATAAATCTCAAGACCAAGGAAGAAGTGTAGGATCCCAAGGTCCATTATGTCAAACTCCTCTCACAAAAAAATCTCACTAGTCCAATCCACCTACAGTGAGTCACTCCTTGTAATAATCAAGTCATCCACATATAAGATGACCAAAGCACACATATCACCTTGACCTTGTACTAAAGATCGGGGTCATGATTAGAATAATGGAAGCCACTTTAAAGAAATAATCGATCAATTTGCTAGTACAAAGCCCTAAGAGCTATTTGTGAATAGGCCATAGAGGGCCTTTTGAAACTTGTAGACATGATCCTCCTTCCCTCGCATAGGAAAACCAAGAGCTAGCAAACATAAATTTCCTCCTCTAGGACGCCATTCAAGAAGGCATACTTTACATCCATTTAATAAACTGACCACCATCAGTGGATAAGCTGGAAGAGCCAAAATAACTGTATAGTAGCCATATGGGTTGTAGGTGTGAATGTCTCAAATAGTCTAGGCCTACCCTCTGTGCAAAACCTTGGTGACAAGCTAAGCTTTGTGCTTGTCCAAGGTGCCATCAACCATGTATTTGGTCTTATAGACCCACTTCACACCTATCAACTTCTAGTGTTCTAGACACAAAACCAACTCCCAAGTCTAATTATGCTCAATGGAATTGAGCTTCTCTTGCATAGCACATCACAATACATTCTGTGTAAGAGCCTCATCAATAGTAGAAGCCTCATGATCTTGTAAAATCTTAGACATAAGGGCATAGTTTGTGTTGAGTGAACTACCTTGCTAGGCATGTATCCTAGCTAATCTATGTGGGCCTCTCAATGTAGTCCCACTATATTACTCTTGAGAAGAAACTAAGAATGCTCTCTTTTACGCTTCATAGGATATGGCAATGGTTCTTCTTACCCAGTTGCCATCTAAGTGCGATGTGCTCTATAGTAGTTTGCTCACCCCCAGGGTATGTGAGACTCTTCTTTAGGAGGAATTAGCTCCCCTTTTTGGAGTATAAAGAGTTACTCAAAGATATAGAATCCAATTGATCTAGATCTACCAAGGCATTTACTAGAGGTATAGGACACGAAAACAAGAAGGGGAACAAGAAGGCAGATAGCAACAAGAAGTAAAGTGACCAGAAGGATGCGAAGAAGGATGAGAAGAAGTTCAAGCTTAAGTACTCACATTATGAGAAGGGCACTCATATAGAGGAGAAGTGTTGGTAGAAGTACCCCCATTTTAAGCCAAAAAAAGTTCAAAGGATTCAAAGGCTACCCCTGCTACTATTGAATCCATCTTTGTTCAGGCTAACCCTGCTACTATTGAGTTGGTCTTTGTTCAATTGTTTCATGTTGAAGATACAACACTTGCTTCTTTCACTAAGGAGAAGCCATGGCTCATTGGCAACAAGGGCTTTTCACATATGACCTATCAACAAGATTGCCTTCACAATTTATGTTCTAGGGGGGCTCTATCACCATTGCTAAAAGATCTTCCATACCCTTTTGTGGAGTGGGGACTACTCTCATTTTACTAGATAGGTAGGCTTCGTCCACCAAAGTTCCTTATGTATCATATTTAGATTTTAACCTTCTTTCTATCCATGGTTCAAAATGGCGAGATACTTGCATGGTCTTCACCTAAAATGTCTTGATTGTTGAGGACTCTCCTACATGTTCTATTCTTTGGACAAGTACACAAGAAGGTGGGCTTTACAAACTCACTACCTTTGCTACACGGACTTCCCATGAGCTTAGGCTACTTTGGCATGCCCCTTATGGGCACTTGAATTTTGACTCCATTAGATATGCTTGTTGGAATAAGTTAGTGGAGGAACTTTCAAACTTTCCTCTCATTCACACTTTATACCCTACCTAGTTATGAGGCAAGCACCATAGGCAACCTCATCCACTTGTTTCTTCTCACTAGACTTCTACTCCCTAGTGGAGTTAGTAAATATCGATGTGTGTGGACCTATGGGCATAGCCATCATTGGGAAGGCCAAATATCAAACACTTCTTGTTGATGATTTTAGTAGGTGTGGCCTTATTCTTTAGAGTACCAAAGTGAGGCATACTCCAATTCTTGTGAATGGAAGTTGTATCCTAAAATGCAAATTTCTTTTAAAGTTCGTGGTGGAGAGTTTTTGCTCTAAGGTTTTTGACAGGTTTTGCAAAGAGCACGAGATTGGGATAGAGTACTCTCATCCAAACACATAATCTAAGAATGGTCTAGTAGAGGCGCCAATAGGATTGTGCTTAAGATGGTCCGATGATGTTGGAGCATCGAGGTCTTCTTGATTTCCTTTGGGGTGAGATAATTGCTATAGTGGTACATATGTGCAACAAGCCTTTGACTTTGGTATTACACAACATGAATCCATATGAGGCTTTCTTTGGGAAGAAGCCTTCCATGTCTCATTTTCACACCTTTGGGTGCTATGTCACTGCCCATGTGGGCAGGAAGGCATTGGGTAACTTGACCCAAAGTTGAAGAAGTTTATGTTTGTTGGTTATAGTACAACCACAAAGGGCTGCATGCTCTATGACTTGCAAAAAAGGGTTTTGATTGAGGTAGGCACGTGGTATTTGATGCGTTTGCAGCCTTCAATGATCCAATTGATGATGCTTCTACTACAAATAGTTCTTTGTCATCGACTAAACCCCCACCATTAGCCCCTCCCCTTCCTTCTAGGTTACCCATCAACACCCCATTTTTGTATGTGACTCCTACCCCCACCATCCTCTTATTCTCCCCCTTCACCTCCCCTTCCACCCTTGATGGCTCCTACTACTCCTTCTTTGAGTATTTCCACTCCTTCCCCATCCCCTCAAGTATCTTCTAGGGGTGTTGAGTCATTTGAGGAGGAGTCCTCTTCTTCTAATGAGGAGAATATACATTTACCTAAAGAGGGGAAGCACCTATCCCAAACATGTGCAATACAAGTACTAGAGGCCTCTTGGTCTCCATGACAACAAGATGAGCCTATTGTTATTCCACAATAGTACCGAAAACTTATGCATGATGTGACTGTTTCTCATTTTCAGGTCTTTTGGTGATAGAGAGAAGAGAGAATGGCTATCTTTAGAGAAAAAAATGGTTTCCTCATTGGAGTCATCAAACACATTGAATTGGTGGTACTCTATCTCTGAAGTAATAGATCTGCAATCAAACTAGAATATTTGCATTTTGGTGTTGGGATGTTTGAATGAAGGGAAAAGCATCTACAACTTGAAAAGGAAGATTGTAGATGTCTTGCATGCTTGGTAGATGCCCCAAAAATAGTAGCAAGATCACATTCTTGATGACAAATATGCTCCAAACAACAACCTAGTATTGGTCTCCACTTGTAAAACCCTCCACATCCTCACTAAGGTGATGATACCATGTGATAGTGTGCAACAAAAGAGAAACACAAACACATAGATAAAAGAGTGTAGCAAGATACTAGAGAATGAAGTGATAATCTCCACTAAATCTCAATGGAAAGTTGAATACAATGGTAGAACAATCAATCCCTATACACAACCCAAGGCGTTAATGAGGTGTTGGATCAGGTTGACGATGATGGTTGCACCGAAGGTGGAGAATGTCGTAAACAAAGCATTGCTACATTGAACTTGCCTACTATATATGGCAAAAAAGGGCCAAAATTGACCACCCTAAATATGGTGAATAGAATAATACAATAGGCCAACATAAAAATTGGTCAACTAGCTTGATCTGAAGGTGAAAATGTTAACGACAACTTTGTATAACAGCCTTTGCGTAGAGTGCCCAATATGTGGCACTAAACCTAGACAAGGGTAAAATGGCCAATTAAAGGCCGAAAAGCATAAAAAACAACTCATTGCTGGGAACATATATATACAAAATGTCTAGAGGTTTACCTAAAAGCTGTGGGAGGTGTATTATGGTATGCAAATTGAACCAAATCAATATAAGTATCCCATGTGACAAGATGAAATATAGAGTGTGGACACAACAAACCAAGAGTTGGACTATTTATCGCTTTAGTTAGATTGTTAGTTTCAAGATAAAATGTGGAATTGCAATCCATTTAGTACCAATATTATTAGATAAAGTAATTCAAAAGTTATTGAAAAAATAGAATCATAATCAAATATGATAACTTTAGGTAAACCATGATGCATGAAAATGGTTTTAAGAAATAAATTAGTGGCTTGAGAAGTCAATTCTTGGGTTTGTTTACTAAAATGATCAACAATAGTCTAAACAATACTACATATTTTTTTCCATAGAACATTAGAAACTAGAAGAGGTATAAGAAAACCATATTAATTTTTACTATGGAGTTTAATGCATTAACATATTTGGTAACAAAAAACAAAAGATGCAACATCCTTATTAGATCCAAATCTATGATTTTCTAGTGATTTCTTTAATTAGACCACTTGGGAGTCACTAAGAGACAAGAGCAACCAAATTAGCACTTGGTTCAAAGATGATAGTTGCATTTTTCCTTAAGTAGCAAGGCACAATGATCATCATGTTCCCTTAGGAAAGAGTTGATTTAATCTTTAGATCCTATAGATGGTCTTGCTTTTCTAACTAAGTTTAAACTAACTCGAAAAGCTTAGCTAACTAATGAAATCAAACTAACCTTAGACTAGACTATGATTATTGGGGTTGTAATCTTCAACTTTCCCTCCAATGCACCCATTTGTTATTTAAGTGTTGAAAAGATTGGGGGAGGGCAAAGAGACATATTGATTTTTTACATGACATTGAAGAATGCACACAAGATAGGCAGTTGAAAACCTTATTCTTTTATGTCGCCCCCCCCTCCCCCCCTTCTTCTTCTTCTTCCTCTAAATAATAATCTACTAAAAATAAGGGGAAAATACAACATGCATAAAAACATATAAGCAGTCCATAATATCAACACACTAAGTAGTGAGTTGGCTACATAGATAAAACACAAATTAGTATGTGGATTAACTAATTTATATTCGTAAAGTATCACTAAAAGCATCCATAAATGTAGGTGCCAATCATGCTAGTTATATAAATGTGGGAACTGTCACCTTATTGAGTATGACATCTCAACGATCTCCCTCAGGTTTAACTCCATGACATGTACTCCAAGTAAGTTTCGAAATCATCTAAGGCTTTTTGCTCCCATTGCCTTGGTGAAAATATTTACAACTTGCTCCTCTTAATGCTTGCATAAGTGAGATCAATGTCACTATTGGAGTTGCAAAGAGAGAGAGAGAGAGAGAGAGAGAGAGAGAGAGAGAGAGAGAGAGAGAGAGAGAGAGAGAGAGAGAGAGAGAGAGAGAGAGAGAGAGAGAGAGAGAGAGAGAGAGAGAGAGAGAGAGAGAGAGAGAGAGAGAGAGAGAGAGAGAGAGAGAGAGAGAGAGAGAGAGAGAGAGAGAGAGAGAGAGAGAGAGAGAGAGAGAGAGAGAGAGAGAGAGAACACTATGCTTGTGGTGCTTCCAATAGCTCTCTTATGAGCAGCACCTTTTTGTCTTATTACTCAAAGAATAAAGAGTGAGTGTACACATATATAGTTAGGGTTAGTGAGTGAGATGGGCAGCTAGCCACATTGGCCTTTATCCTAATACCCTCCACTTAAAGGTCAATGTGTCATAAGAGAATGAGAGAATGTGTTGTTGGGGGTAAAGACACCTATTCCTGCGCTACCTTGTATATATTACACATGTTGTGACTACACACCTATACACTACAGGTGGCAGGCGCCCATCACTTTCACTTTACTCTCGATTCTTTTAGTGATGATCGTTGAATAAGGGAAGGCTGATCACACATTGTGACTATTGGAGTTTCCATATACAATATCTCCCTCTCTTGCTCTCTTGCCCCATCTACCATAGCTTTTGCTTTGCTCTTGCTTCTGCTTGCTACTTGGGCTCTACCTTTCAATTCATATCAGAGTGACCATTTAAGGAACTTCTTCATACTTTGCTTTATCCTCCCAGATTCAGAGCTTCGGCTTAAGGTTTCATGGCAACCATTATTTCTTCCTCTTGAGATATACATTGAGTCTTCCCTTCTCCCAACTTATTCCAAGTTGCTCATGGCTTGTTGAGCAGCTTCTCAAAGTTTTGTTGAGCCTTGTTAAGTACTTATTGAGTTGAGAAACACCACTCTATCCATTTTGAGTGGACATAGAGCATGCTCTAGAATTCTTGGGTAGTTATGGTAGCTTGATAGCACTTTCATATTTTGGCCATAACTTTTACATAAGATATCGAATTTAGCTGTTCTATACATAGAAACAAAGAGCACAATGAGAAATACAAATTTAGGTATTAGTAAAGTTGATTTTGTGTAGGTTTGAGTTCTTTGTTTTACATACTTACTTGGCAGAGCTTGGTTCTTTGAGACAATGGGACTCTTGGTTCATGTATATGCTATCTTGTATACTATTGTCTTGGTTGTTGTGGGCTAATTTGATTCTGTATGCTTTGGATATTGGCACTTATCTCTATTAGAAGTTTATTAGTCATGTAACTCCTCCTACTCGTACACCAACCTCAACCCCTCCGCCCCATCCATCATAGCACATTGATTGATGCCATGAGGTATATTCCACGGTGGATTCTGTGATTATGTATATTTGACAAGGCTCATACACAAGGTGGATTCCTTGTGCGAGAAGTTGATGGGGGCACGTGTCCTTTTCGGGCGTCAGATTAATTTAATGTGCACGTGGGTGATTCCACATCGTGTGATTCCGCAAAATACATATCAAATTAATGGACGTTTATGAGTTTAGAGTGCGCACTCGAATTAAATTAAGTTCAGTAAACCTGTTTAATTATTTTGTAGCTGAAGGCTCCTAGGTATTCACTTTTATAGGGTTTTATTTTATTATTTTCTAACAATTATGGATGCTTCAATTGATGTGTAGAGCAGGCGACAGTGGCGTTGTAGCACCGGGCGATGATGTGTATCCAAATGCCTAGAAGAATTACCATGTTTGATGGGTGCACGACTTATCACTAAAGTCATGGCACCAATATTTATTTAAGCGTGCTTATTTATTAAAGCACTTCACAAAATATTTATTATCTTGTATGCGTATAGGCATTCGGTTAAATATTTTATTATTTGACATTTGTATTTGGGCACAACCTGACTTTTGGATGCCCAAACGCCTTACTCTATATTTGGGTAAAAGCAAACACAAAAGCCAAAAGCATGCTATTTTTGAGCTTAAAGATAAATAAATCTATAAATACATGCCTTGTGAAGCAGTCACACAAGGCATGGGGGGAGATTGTACCCAATTGGTTTTTTTTGTCTCATGTCGTGCAAATTCCACATTGCTTTTATGAAGGCTCTGTAGAGTTCTTTGTGCTGGGGACCTTTCAGCATTCGCTATGCACACATACAACACCTGATTTGTGCACCATTGACAATACTCCTTTCATTAGTATTCTAGAACTCATATGTCCTTGAATCTAGGCTTGGCAAGGCAAGGCGAAGATATAGAGTTTGGCTAGGTAAAGGGAGTGCTTTGGCTTATAAGGAAGGATGACTCTTGGAGGAGTTTGGCAATAAAGTACTCTTTGGATGGTGTAGATTGGAGACTTGAGGTACCCTGGATGTATTGAGGATGGAGAATAGGACAAACAAGGGTGTATCGAGGTGTACTTGGAAATGGATTAGAGATCAAGTAGAGTAAATGATGGGGTTTGATTAGAAGATTGATATGATATAAATAGCTGGTCAATTAGGCCCTTTCTTGAGGTTGATGTGGGGGGAAAAGTGACTCGTAGAAAGGAGGATGAGGTAGATGTTTGTTTCAATGATGCCTCCTTACTTTCAATCTCTTCTCTCTCCATCTCTATTCCTCCCTCTTTCCTCTCCCTTCCTCTCTCTCTCTCTCTCGCTCTCTCTCATGATCAATGAAAACTGAAGTAGAATGATGAGCCTTAATTGTTTAGCTAGGACTATATATAGTCCTCACCATATGTAGTGAGGAGCCTTAGGCTCTTGGGGATAGCACCTGCTTGGCATGTGGTTGTGGTACATGTGTAGGAAGAGGGAAGTGGATGTTAAACCCAAGGATTATCATCATCCTTTTGTTTTGTCTACATTCACTATCCTCTTCCTCATTTTGAATAGTTCAAACTAATCTATTGTCTCTCACTTCTCTCACCCCCTCATGGTATTATTTGATCTCTTCATCATTTTCTATATCACTCTTTGGGAGTATTGGAGTTGACCAAGTCAAGATATGAAAAACGATTTAAAAAAAGAATGCTATTAAATTGTTTTTGAAAAGCTTTATAGTTTTTGTTTTGACCTTTGCCCCCTTGGTCCTTATTCATGTTGGTTGTGGGGCCATTACATCCTCTCTCCCTTAGAGGAATAGAGAATTGGGGATGTTGTTTGCATAAGGTTCTTTCATCAATCCAAATGGCATCCTCTTTTGGATAGTCTTTCCATTATATGAGTTATTCCCTAAGATTCTACTTCTAAGGATAATTTTTTAAATGCAGTAAGTATTATTTTAGGTTGAAGCTCAATAAATCCTTGTCTTGGCATTACAACTTGTTGGTTATCAATATATTTAGGGTTGGGTACATAGGCTTTTGATAAGCTAACGTGAAATACATGTGCTAGGAAAATTACAAGTTAACTTCTTGTATTCATGCAATGATAGCAAGCTTTTCTTTGGGCAAACATAGAGCAATACCATGTTGCCTTGAAGATTTGCTTGGCTTCCAAGATTGGCATATGTATTTTGGTGAAACTTAGTTACTTGAATATTTTATTTGATTGCTTTAACTTGCTCATCCATTTCTTCTAACATATTCGTAGAGGCTTCCACCTTTAGGATAAGGCAATCTTGCCATACAAAGCCTAGAAAGGGGTCATTTTTGATGCTTTGATAATAAAATGTATTGTAGGTAAACTCTACAAAGGGTAGATATTGCATCCATTGCTTGGGTTCTCTACAACAATATGTCCTTAGTACGTCTCCAATCACTTGATTGAGCCACTCTATTTAGCCATCAATTTGGGGGTGATAAGTTAGATTGATGTATATTTGTATCCTAATGGATTCAAATAAGCTCTTTCAAAATCAAGACATAAATTGGGAATCTCAATCATTGATGATCCTTTTTGGCAACCCATGGAGTCTAAAAATATCATTTACAAATAGCCTTGCAATATCTCAAGTCTTATATTTTGTCTTGACAAGAAGAAGATGAGCAACCTTGATTAGCTTTTCCACAACCATCATGACATAATTGTATCCTCCTTATATTGAGGATAATCCTACTAAGAAATCTATACTAATGAACTTTCACTTTATCTAAGGAACATCAAGTGGTTGGGGCTTTCTCAACATCTTGACATGCTCAGCCTTCATTTGTTGGGACCTTAGGCATTCATTAACATACTTAAGTACATCACCCTTAACTTCTCTCAATGATAGCTCTTCCTCATTGCATTTAGAGTTTTGGCGTAGCCAAGGTGTCATGAGAAGGTGGAGTCATGGGCTTCCAAAATATTTTCTTCTTCAGTTTTTGGATGCATAGTTTTGTCTTGAAGTAGATGAGTCCTTCCTCAACAAAAAAGTCTTGGTACCTAAGTCATAACTTAAGATATTTCTCCTTAACTTGGAAATCTCTTTGTAATTTTTGGTATTTTGGATCCTTGGATGCTTCTTTCTTTACTATTTGGATGATAGAGTTACTTGGCATTAATACTATTGTAGTTGCTGACTCTACCCTTGAGGGTTCCTCTAAGATGAGAGCATAAAGGAATGCCTTGTAGCTTAGTGCATTTGTAGCAATATTCTCCTTTCTCAACCTATATTTTATCTCAAATTCATACTCTCATAGGACCTC
Organism: Lygodium microphyllum; assembly: GCF_053477565.2. Lineage (NCBI taxonomy): Eukaryota > Viridiplantae > Streptophyta > Polypodiopsida > Schizaeales > Lygodiaceae > Lygodium > Lygodium microphyllum. Next base: position 138,083 of record NW_028229642.1, on the reverse strand, counting down.
AATCCACCTTTGTTGCCTCATATTTACCTCTAGTTGGGTAAAGATCCATATCAGACTCTTATGATTGGTGACTAAGGTAAGCTTCTTTCCAATAAAATAGTATCTCCATAACTTGAGAGCATGAATTATTGCCAACAACTACAACTCATGTATAGTATACATTTTCTTATATATCTTTAACTTTCTTGAAGAGTAGGCCATTGGATGATCCTAAGACATGAGTACACAACCTAGTGCAAGAGAGCTTGCATTTGTCATAACCTCAGACTCTTAGGTTAAGATGGGAGCTATGACCAAACTTTGGAGGAGTTTAACTTAGCTAGATAGCTCAATTGGGATCCACACAATCTAAGTTTCCTTCTTGAGTAAGTTGGTAAGAGGTGCCACTATCAAATCATAGTATTTAATGAAAACTCGATACCATCCAATCAAACGTAGAAAGCTTCGTACTTCCTTGATCGAATTTGGAGGTGGCCAATCCTGTATATCCTTAGATATGATACAATTTCCTTCTTAGATACTATGAATCCAAGGTATTCTATATGCTTTTAAAGAATGCACACTTACTCTTCTTAGTGTAGAGCTTGTGTATCCTTAGTATTTCAAGCACAATTCAAAGTTGTCCCTCATGTTCTTGTTATGCTTTAGACTAGGTTACGATTTCATTAAAGAAGATGATGATAAACTTCTCAACGTAAGGCTTGAAGATGTCCTATACTAGCCTATTGAAGATAGGTGGGATATTTGTCAAACCAAATGACATTATAATAAATTCATAGTGCTACCCATACCTTGTATTGAAGATGGTACTTGGAATATCTTCATCTTTGATCTTGATTTGTGGTAACATGATCTCAGATTATAGGGATTGGATATTTATTCTCACTAGAATATTATTCCCCAAAATCAGTCTTTTGACATACTTCTGAACATATTGATAACATCATGCTACTAAATCTATAAGGAAGCATTGATATTGTAGTACCATGTTGTTTTCATAGCATTTGGACAAAGATATATGCGGTATTACTGAGTGCACAATGACATATGCATTATTATTGATAAATTGTTCATTTTCTAGCTTGCCTTAGTTTTGATTATACTGAGTAGGTGTTGTAGAAAGTCTACTAGTTTTGTGGTGCAATTTGTTGATTTTTTGGTTGCTGTCACTTGACAAGTGGTTGTTATTTTGCACAAAAAGCTTCATAATCTATAATGGATAAAGAACTATATAACATCAAGTAGTTTGATAGTGCCAACTTCAATTTGTGGAAGGAGAAGATCCAAGTTGTCCTTATTTAGAAGAAGTAGTTAAGGCCCACAAGAGGCATAGATGGAACACTAGCAAATATGTTGGAAGATGATTGCCAGAGCTTGATGCATTGGTGGCCAAATCCACTGTTAGGGTACACTTGGTAGAATTTTTGTATTTTACAATTGTGAATGAGATCATTACACATGACTTATGGAAGAAGCTATAAAACACTTTAAAGAAGGAAACTACTTCTAATAAGATGTATTCATGAAAAAGTTATTTAAGTTGTAGATGGAGGGATCTACTGTCATCTCTCACCTTAATGAATTCAACATAATATTTAGCGGCTTAAAATTTGATTTTTGAGGATGAAATTAAGGTTATATTTTTGTTGTGTTCATTGTGGCATCATGGGACACCTTTAGAATAACCATGAGTAATTTAGCTCCAAATCGTGAATTAAAGTTTAATGATGTTGTGAGTAGCTTATTGACTGAAGAGATATGTGAGAAATCCATGCACTAGAGTAGAACTGTTGAAAATGGAAGAAAACAATATAAAGGCAAGAACCAGGATCCTAGACTATCATGCAACAAATCTAAGTCCAAGAAAGATATTGAATGCTTGTAATGTGATAAAATAAGTCATATATGATGTGATCTTCAATGAGAAGAAGATGAATAAGCATCCTCTTAAGGAAATAGAAACAAATAAAGTTACTCTCCAAGATGTAGTGTCACCTATTATTTTGCCACATAGAGCAAGGTGCAAGTGCATCTGCACTAAGTGTGCAAACATAGGGCACAAGTGATACTTCAGTTAATGATCAAGAAGCATAGAGATGTATTGAGAAAAAATTTGAAAGCCCTATGCTGCCTCGTGAAGAAAGAATGGAGGCTAAAATTCCCACTTCAAGTCAACCCATTGTGCTACATAGATATACTTGTATCCCTCATCCCCCTGAGAGATTCATTTGTGGTAAAATTTACTACTCTTTGCATTCTATTTGCCTTGGTGGCTATGGATGATATGGACCACATAGAATCAAATGTTAGGATGACATTTCTACATGGTGAACTTCATGATGACATCTACATGTATTAGCCAAATCATTTTGTGGAACATGACAGAGAAAAGCTTATCTACAAGCTAAAAAAATAGTATTTATGGATTAAACCATGACCCATGGGATGGTACACTAAGTTTGATGCCTTTATGCAATCTAATGGCCACAAAAGAAGTGAGAGATTATGAGAAAAGCCAATACTTATACAGTAGAAAGGCTAAAGATGACAGCTTGATAGTGTTGATCCTTTATGTGGATGATATGTTGATAGCTAGAAAAAACAAGTATGAAATTGATGCCCTTAAGAAAGGTTAATGGAAACTTAAAAATGAATGATTTGGGACATGCAAATCACATTGTTGTCATGCACATAATTAGGCATAAAACAAAGAGTTTTCTCTATTTATCCTAGCAAGATTATGTCAGCAAAGTTTTGCAATGTTTCAATATAGAGGAAAAAAAGATAATAAGTACTACATTATCTCCATATGTGAAACTTAATGTTGATGATTATCCCAAATCTAATGAGGAGAAGGATGAAATGGCAATGCTCCATATTCATCATATGTGGGCAATCTCATATATGCTATGATTGCTGCTCACTCAGATATTGCATTTGCAATGGGAGTAGTGAGCAAGTATATGCCAAATCCCATCAAGAAGCATTGGGAAGTAGTGAAAGGCATCTTGAGATACTTGAGTGGCACAAGTGATATGTGCATATGCTTTGGGAGAAGTTTCTCACCAAGAGTCTACCCTCCAAAAAGGTTGCACATTGTAGGGAGTTATTGGGCATTGGGTGAGGGTAACTCACATGTATTATACCTTACACATGAAAGGTAGAGCTTGAATGGAAGTACACAAGTAGACCATATGTGGAAGCTCAAACAATCACAATGTGTGATTGGCCTTCCCTTATTCAATAGTCACTAAAAGAATAAAAAAGAAATAGACAATGATGATCATTTGCCACCTATAGAGTATATAAGTGTGTGATCACAGTGTATATAGTAAATATATGGCTCACAGTGTATATAGTAAATACAGGGCGACGTAGGCACACGTGCCTTTACCCCTAGCACCCTTTTGCTTAAAGGTGAATGTGTCTCTAGTGAGGAGAGAATAAGAAAAAAGTGAGCGATAAATACACGGTTCACAGTGTATATAGTAAATACAGGGCGACGTAGGCATTGCCTTTACCCCTAGCACCCTTTTGCTTAAAGGTGAATGTGTCTCTAGTGAGGAGAGAATAAGAAAAAAGTGAGCGATAAAGTACAAATATACATAAACTACTACAGGATGAGAAATAAACATATTCTAACCCTACACCTATCATCTTCCTAAGGAAGGCAAAGCATTCCATTGGGAGACTTTTAGTGAGCAAATCTATAGGATTCTCATTAGTCAAGATCTTGACAAGCTCAACAGACTTGTCATTTACCACTTTCCTGATGAAGTGATAGTGCACCTCAATATACTTTATCTGTGCATGGAAGACTAGATTCTTGGCCAACTAAATAGCACTCATAGAATTCGAATGCGGTGTAGGAGGAATAGTAATACCAAGATTTGCCACAAACACAGGGTCTTTTTGCAAGTCTTTATGTCTATAATATACTTTGTTTCAGTAGTAGTAGATAAGGCCATGCATTTCTATGCCCTGGATATCCATGAAAGAGCACCTCTAGCAAAGGTGAAGACATACCTAGATATAGATTTCCTACTATCTGTATGCCTTACATAGTCAGAGTCAATGTAACCCACAACTAGAGTATTTTGGTCACCATAAAGTAGATGCACATATCTCCAATTCCTTTCAAGTACTGCATGATGCCCTTCATAGTGTTCCAATATCATGGGTCACATATAGCCATATAGTGTGCTACAAGTCCCACTACAAATGCTATGTCAAGACAAGTGGCTATCATGGTATACATCAAATTGCCCACTGTAGATGCATTAGGGATCTTGGCCATCTCAATCTTTTTCTCATATGACTTGGGACAATTGATATGATTGACCTTCACATGGGAAGGTAAAGGATAGTCAATAGACTCAACATCTTGCATATGAAATCACTCAAGCACCTTCTATGTGCACACCTATTATGATAGGTAAAGAAACCCCTTCGAGCGATCATGCATGATACACATACCAATAATATATGAGGCTTGCCCCATATCCTTCATCTCAAAGATCTTCTTGAGCTAAGTCTTCAAAGCATCTAGCCCATCATGAGCTCTCCCAAAAATCAACATATCATTGACATAAAGTGAGAAGATAATAATGATCCCATCATGAGTCTTCTTTGTGTAAAGTCACTGATCCATATCACTGTCCTTGTGAATGCATGAAAGTATTAGACTTATGGTACCATTTTCTAGGTGCCTGCTTAATGCTATAAAGGCTCTTTTTCAACTTGCATACTAGGTATTCCTTGCTCCTTTCCATAAATCCCTTAGGCTACTGCATATAGATATCCTCATACCAGTCCCCATCTAGAAAAGTCATTCTCACATCCGTCTAATAAAGGTCTAGATCTAACTGCGTAACCAAGGCCAAACCTAAATGTTGGGTAGTCATCTTAACTATAAGAGAAAAGATTTCATCGAAGTCAACACCATTCTCTTGCTAAAACTCTTAGCAACCAATCTAGCCTTATATACTAGCTTGGGGTGTAGAGGGGTACTCTTCAACTTGTACATCCACTTGCATGGCAATGCATGTTTTTCACTGGGTAAAGGAACCAAATTCTATATATGGTTTTTCTATAGTGAATCTAACTCAAACCGCATGGCCCTCTCCAAAAAGTGACTATCACCTTTATGAATGGCCTTGTCATAAGTAGGAGGCTCACTAGAATTAGTCACCATAACATAGTCCATAGAGGATGCAAATCATTGATGTCTATCTCTTGTAGACTATCTCAAAATAGGCTATGGAGCCTATACATCTTATCCAACATCGTGATCATGGGCCACTGGAACATTAGCTATAGGTTGTTTGACTGGCTATATGATAACAAGATATTCCTCCTGAAAGATCACCCTACATACCTCAACTACCTGCTCAAGTTTCTTATACATCTTCTCCTCATGGAAAATAAATCATGGGGCTACAGATGACCTTCCCAACCTAAGGATCCCATAGGTGATAGCCTATCTCACATGCATCCCCATAACCAAGGAAGATGCATTTCATGGACTTACGATCCAACTTATTGTATTTGTCCTTGGGTACACAGCAAAAAGCCTCACATCCAAAGACTCTAAGATGTATATATGAGGGAGGTTTTCTAGACCATATCTCCTCTATAACCTAACAACCAATAGTAGTGCATGGGGATCTATTTATCAAATGTACAACAGTAGTAACTACATTAGCCCAAAAGTGTTGTAGCAAGCCTACCTCACTAAGCATACTTTAGACTCTTTCTTAAATGATCATGTACATGTGCTCAGCAACACCATTCTGGGGTAGGGTATATGGGGTCATCAATTGACACTTAATATCCCTTTCATCACAAAGCTACTCAAATGATTTGGAGACATATTCACCTCGATTATCAGACATTAGGCATTTCAATTGATACCTAGACTAGTTCTCAACAAGCGCAAGCCAATGTTGAAAGGTAGATAAGATGTCTGATTTTTGCTTAATAGGATATTCCCAAATCTTATGTGAATAATCATCAATGAAAGTGAAAAGTACTTCATGCCACCCAATGACTAATAGGGCATAGGGCCACACACACCAAAATGCAGAAGAGCCATAGACTCCTATGCGTGTAATGCTAGACTTCTTGTGGGAACTACAAATTTGCCTCCCCAAAGACAATGGTCACAAGAATCAAAAAATTTATAATCAAGAGAGGGAAGACATTGCAAGAAAGGAAGCAATTTTATTCCCTTTAAAGATATGTGTCCAAGGAAACTATGCTATAAAGATACATGTGGCATGTTAGCCACAGCCACCAAAACATGGTCAAGAAACCCAAATACAAATAAAGGATAAAAGCTGCTAGCCTTGGCACCTCGAGTGTAAAGATAAGATTTCCATGGGTAATCTTTGATATAGAATCACCAAAAGATACATAATAACTTGCATAATATATTGTCTAACAAATAGAAGGCTTCTGGTCAAAGCCGGTACATGATACACATTATGAAAAGAAAAGGGGTTACCTGAGGAAAACTACAGCCTTACATCCCCAATGTTGATAATATCCAATGCCCAATTGTTTTCCAGTGACATAGAACTTTCCATACTATGATAGGACTAAAACCAATCCCTATGCAAGGTAATATGAAAGGAGGCCCAGAATCAAGTAGCCAACACTAAGAATGTGTAGACAAAGTATCAATCACTTGAGAAGCATCAAGAGAGGAAGTTGCTAAGATGTACTCATCATCTAACTTTGGCTCCACTATATTTATCTCTTCAATATCTACACTCGACTTACTAGGGACAATGCTATGATCATCAAACTTTTCCCACACTTTACCCTTGCCTTTCTCTTTGCACTTATCATCATGCATCTTATGGCATTGTGGCCAAATATGACCTTTCTTCCCATAGTAATGACATGTTAGATAATAGTTACCACCATGGGACTTAATGTGAGATTTTCCATGAGATTGAGACCATTGTGAATCTCTATCATTACGATTATTACTGCTCTTACCATCATGTCTGCCTCTAATAGTCAATGCATGAGAAGTACGGACTGCTTTGAAATTCTTTTCGTTTATCTCCTCTGTGCGTAAAGCACCCTCAACATCTTAGAGTTTCAAGCCATCCTTAGGTATATTAGCACACATCACTATACAAAAAGTGTCATAGGACTTTGAAAATGTCACAAGCAAGAACAAGGGAGTAAGTTTTCCTTGAACTCAATGCCATGTGAAGTCAATTGGCTGAAAATTGAATGAAATTCTTTCAAATGTGTGGACACACTGGTCCCTTCCTTTATGCAAAGGTCCATAAGCTATTTCAACCAATACATTTGTGATGCAAGAATTTGCTTATCATAAAGAATGCATATCTTTTTCCAAAATTTGCCAAGCATTATCCTTAGGTGTAATAACATTAAAGTAAACATGTTTAGACAATAACAATATACAGGTGGATTTACATAGCTCATCCAAATCATCCTAATCCATGCCTTCGAGCTTTACACTCTTGGTTTTCAATGGCCTAACCTACTTCTTTTGAACCAATACCTACTATATTTGCATCTTCGAATGGATGAAATTTGTGCCATCAAGATTTTCAATAGTAAAAATAACACTATTATTCAAAGAACCAACCATAATGATAGTATACTAATGCAAAATCCAAGAGAATGGGTTGTTATAAATGACAACAAATCCGTTCCCAAAACTCAACAAAAACAAGGGTAAAAAAAGAGGGCATACCAAAATATAGAGCTATCCATCAATTGCAATCAATAGACTACCAAAGTACAATATCTACTCTCTAAGACAATGTTGAAAATTTTACAATTCTATTGAAATAGAGATAGCAATATATGTCAATCCAATTGTGGGAAAATAGGTGAGAAATAAAGCTCCTAGTTCCAAGGATATCAGAGTAGCAACTAGGATACAAAGAATACAACTAGCAGTGACTAAGTATAGACCATTGATACTAAAGGCTATCATGAAATCAAAGTGTCAGCTCAAGTGCAAGTTCTTGCCTTATATCTAGAAAGTACATTTTTTATAAAATAAATAGTGGAGATACTATTTAAAGTTTAAGGTGACACATATGACAATTAGTTGAGTTTAGGGATCCTTATGGATACCTTGATACTTTAGTAGGTGGACAATAATTCAATCATCCAGGAGGAACTTTTTGAAAGGAGCATACCCTTCCTTGATGGGAGTAGTCATTGGTATCTTAAGATTAATTTAACTATTTCTTTTTAGCAAGAATAGAATTATTATTTAGTAGCCAAAATGAACCTATCATTAAAGATTATGCTTGGAAAATTGTTAGGTTAAATATTTGGCTTCCCTTAGGGAAGTTATGCTTAAAGGAATGTCAAGTCTTTCAATAGAAGATAAGTTGATAGATTGAGTGCTAATAAGCTATATATGTGAACATACAAGAGAGAGCAAAGTTTAAAAGATGGAAATAACCTTAATATTTCTCTAACAATCCATTTCAAAAAAGGTCCTATCCTTTGAAAGGACTAGTTAGTAGAGAAATACATATTTAGCTAACTAAGAATGATCATTCCTTCAAACTAGTAGTGCATTTTCCTTACTATGAGGCTTTAAAGGTAATGTTAGTTAAGATAGGTTAGTTTAAAAGGAAGTTAGAATCCTATACTCTTAGAGAACTTCCTTCTAAGATCCTTTACCTAGAATATTTTCTTGCAACTTCTTTTTGAACAAGTTGTAATAACAAACACTTATAACTCTAGCAAGAGGCTTGGGCTAGAGGGAACTTAAGTTCTTAATAAATTGTCAAGTTAAAGAAGGAGACTAGGAAAAAATAAAGATACGACTGAGATAATGGTTAATAAATCTTGAAATAAAGGTTAAGCTTTTAGAAAACATTATTTTCTTCTATTTTTATGTTGATGTTGAATTATGTGAATGAACATTGTTGAACGAGTTAATTAAGGAAGCTATTTGCATATGTTAAACTAACATGCTAGGTAATTAGAAAACTAAACAGACTTCATCTTGAATGGAAAGTAGGAGGGTGAATCCCCAATGGGTTTTTCCTATGGTAGGGTGGTCTCAGTTAGCCGAGAGGTTTTGTATGGAAAGCATTTAACTAGGAACTTCTAGGATGAGCTGAACATTGATAATCTTAAACATCATCTAGATCTTGACCTAGTATCATTGAAAGGGATCCAAGTGAGGCTTTACCATATGGGTAGAGGGGACAATGCATCTAGCCCCCCTTGTTTCTCACTCTCATTGAATTAAGTGCAACAGAAGTTTACTTTGATTTGGGTTGTCTCACATAAGCAGCTATCCATAACTACTACTAGAAGTCTTATTATGAGATCTTAGAGTTAATTAGGAAGCCTCATCATAAGTGGATCCTATTGGGAGTGAGGTGGAGCTTTCCCTATTGATCATCATATATTTTCTCTTTTGTCCAGCGAGAATGGCTTGTTGGCCATTTCTTTTCTTATAGTTTCCTAAGGAGATCAAGGCATTGGTCTTAGCCCCCTGACTCCTACCCAAGAACATACCAAAACCTTGCAAAGTGACACATAGAATTTACTTTTTCTTCTTTATTTGCATTAAACCCCATGACTAGGTCTCATCCCAAGAGGCGTAGGACATTAGCCCCAAGCTTGACTTGAACCCAAGAACATACCAAGCCCTTGTAAGGTGACAAGTATCTTGTAGATCTTATATTTTCATTTTCTTCATAATGAAACTCTCAGCAATCTCAACTCGTAGGCTACACTTAAAATCTAGCCCCTCATTCATTAGGGTACTTTATCATGAAAGGAACGAAAGTCGGAGACTCTTGTTTAGGCTAGCTACCTCATAGGAGAAAAGTGGCCACCTATTGATCATCAAGCTAAAGACCCTAAGAGCCACCTATGAGTACCCTTAAGCAAGAAACTAGCAATTAAGGCATCCCACTTAGGAAGGTCACTCAATCCCTTGCCCAAGTCCTAGCCTCCAACCCTTGAAAACAATACATACTATCCCTACCCTTTCTCTTTTAAAAAACAACAAAAAAACAAATGATAATGTGATAGAGACATTTGATGCTAAAGAAGAGTCTGCATTGTAGCTCATGAAATCCTCCTTGACTATGAATGGTCTAACATGCGAACTAACACTAGCCAACAAACCACAAGTTAAAAGCACCCACATTAAAGAAGGACATAAATGGCTCTCTTAGCCTAATGAATTATGTCTAGATAGCATAACTCTCAATGACATAATGCTAAGAACATTCCCTTGATTCTTACAAAACATTCCTAATGTGCAAGCGGTGGACTAGGGGATGGGTTTCTTGGGCCCCTATGCTCCTCCATAAAGAAGGGTGTCAATAGCCATGATACCTCTCTTTACTAAAGTTTATATTCCATCCACCATTCCAGATGCAATGAATTATAAAAATCATGTCTAGGGATCAATATTAATTTGTGGGCTTAGGCTTATAGTTTTCAATGTCATGACCTAAAACCACAATTGGGTCCACACCTCTTTCTACAAAATCTTTGCACATTTATACACAAGGTGGGACTAATGCCTCCCTAAACAATGACACAATGTCCTCCAATTGGAGACTTTTATCATAAGGAGCTTACAACCAAGCTACACTTGGTGTATCCAATGGCATTTCTAGCCTATGTATACTGAGCTCATTATTCAACCCACTAGTACAACATTACTCTCTCTAGCTAGACTTTTAGGTCTCCATACATACTTTGGACATGCCTTGGTTTGACAATCAATATAGTCTCTTGATTATTGTCATCCACCTTTTCACTCAAGGGGACTAGTTGTACAAGACTAGAACCAAATTGAGGTAAGGAGCCCAAATGTCTCCTCCTCCTCCTCCTTTTCCTCTTTTTCTTGAATGAACAAGGCCTCTCTTTAAATGGCTTCCTTGAAACATGGTTCTTTGCTACCACAAGACAAGAACCACAAGTTCCAATGTCATGTGCTCTGTTTGCCTCTAGTAAAGATTCTTTCAAATCAATCATTTAGAAGCATATAGTCTACTATTTTGAACTACCCACATTAGGAAAAAAACATGGTCCTCTTATGGGTTCATTCACCTCTCTTTCATGCTTATAAGGACATGCACATAGTGTAATATCTACATGTTGTCTACCAAGATTGAGATCCTTGACATAATTCAAAGGATCACTTAACTCTTGAACTGGATGCATAAAACTCATGCTCTTCTCTTGGAGCTTATTATATTCAAGAACTATATTATTCCTACTTTCCTATTGAAAAAGGCACTACAAGTCTTTGTGCGCATGGATCATATGGGAAAAAAACCAAAAGTTCTACCAAGTAGCTACAATAGTGTGCTCATACTACATTGCTTCTTCTTTGTCCTTAGGCCTAGTTTTTAGATTACTTAGTGTAACAATTATATTGGCATTGAGGTCTAGCCCATTAATGAATAGTTCTATTAATGCATCATTAGGAAATGGATTAAACCTCCTTGGCCAAAGGCCTTGGCCAAAAACCAAGGCAATCATCAAAGCTTGTTATATAAGACTTAAGGTCACTACAATCATGCCTCTTAATAGCCAAGAGCTTCCTAAGAACTTGATCTACATGCAAATCTTTTGGAACTCATCTAGAAAAAAGTCAAAGATTTCTTGGATTGACCTTATGGTTCTACTAGGTAGACTTGTATACCACTTTTATGCTTCCCCCTTAAGGATACAAGAGAAACACAATAGTTATGTTGAGATGGCAAGGGTGGTCTCATAGGATAAAGAGATAGATTACTTTTAGGTATACCCCACAATAAAATGAGATTACAGAGAGGAAAAATAGACATATTGCAGAAGTTGCATGATGTAACGTACCCGCCTTTGATTACATGATGAGTAATATTTTAGTAGTTTCCTAGAGTTTATCTTCCAGCTGTGGCCATCCATACTCTAACCAGAATGATCAAATTTTGTCAGGCTAGTTAACCCTAGGTCTACCCCGCAAGGGAAGCGTCCTGCCGTTACCCACAGAGGACCAACCTAAAGGTTCCTAATTGACCTAATAGTCACCTATCAACAACTAACTCACATCCGGAGGTGTCCTTCGAGAGGCTTCTTGTCCGAAAGGAGCAACTGCAATTACCCTTGGTTCATGGAGTATAACACTTTTTTCCAGTAGTAGGCTAAGGATTTATAAAATACCTTGCAGTGCTCTGGCATAGCCGTCGTACCTTTCCCCTATGATAATTTACAATTCGGGTTCTGAGACCAAACCTTAAGTAAGTCTGTGAATCGGCCCTTCCTAGAGTTTCTTCCTAGTGTTTGTTTTTGGGGGATCCATTCGGCTAACCGAGACCACCCTACCATAGGATTGGATTCATCGGGAATCCATCCACCTACTACCCTCTATGGAGTTATTAGTTATCTATTTACCTACCACATTACGTGAAACATATAAAAACAGCTTCATTAATTAAAATCCCTTTTTGCACAATTGTTCATTTACGTAATTTACTCATGGATGTACAACCATAATAAAACAAGTTCATTGATTATATTCCATTATGTGTGTTCTCCCGCCCATATAGGAGAAAAATTACAATTTCACGTGTTGCCTCATCTGGTGCATCTACAAGTCACGTGCTACCTCATCCAACGCATCTGCATGTCATCAAGATCAAATCCACCTATAGCTAGCGTTCATAGGTGTCCCAAGTAGAACTCGGGCCATATAGGGAACCAAGTAGTTCCTAGGCGTGAAAAAGGATTTACTAGCCAGAGCCCCCCTGGCACCTTTCCACCTCCTACTTAATACGATCCCTGCTAGGAGGCCTCTCGCCATTGGAGCCGGTGGTCCGTGCTTTTGCGGTGGTAAAAACATCTCCTCTTGATATGGGGATTCAACACCTATCCTTGGGGGAGGTATAGGGCTCGTCAATTTTTATATGTTCCAATATTTAATTCAATCAGGATCTAATTTAGAAAATCACAAACAAGATTGATGCCTCCAAGCAGTTATGACTTCAATCAATCATGAAACTTTCAAGTGATGCTTAATTCTAGTAGCAATCGACACTTGAGTTTCACATAATGAAATCTTTCCCTTGGAATTTAAGTAAGGGCATCTAGATTTTGGGATCTCTAACTTCCTAGTTCTTGTAGACAAGTTTCTTGGCCACCTTAAGTCAGTATTTCTTAAGAGACTTATCTTATTTTTATTGAATTTGAATAGAAATTTTTAGAAAAACCTATGGTATCGCGATTGGTAAAGGGTTGTTATCTGCACCCCTTACTCCATTAGTGACTCCTGTGCTCGCAATTCCAATTGTTGCTTCCATGTTAGTAGGGTCATTCGCAATTTTTGCCTTTGAATTCCTTCTCTTCGAGGCCATGACACGGAATAGAGGTATGATAGAATAGGATAGAGTTCTTCACTGTCTTCTCTTCTTGGATTAGAATAGAAGAGGACAAGAGACCTTGAGCGTATCCTAGATGATGTCTCTTCATCTCGTGGAATAGAGTCTCCTCCTTCTCGATCAACATCTCATCCCGTAAGGATTGCTATTATCGCTCCTCATCTCGTGGGAGTCATGGAAGAAGCATGACGGGTTCGAGTAGCGCTTCCGCATAGGGTTGGAGAGAGAGAGAGAGAGAGAGAGAGAGAGAGAGAGAGAGAGAGAGAGAGAGAGAGAGAGAGAGAGAGAGAGAGAGAGAGAGAGAGAGAGAGAGAGAGAGAGAGAGAGAGAGAGAGAGAGAGAGAGAGAGAGGCTCTACTGATTATAGCAAAGCTTCATCGCGTCAATAACAACAAAGAGACTTTGCATGGGTCGTTGTGTGTCTGTGTGTGACGCTCTACCCATGTTTATATAGTAGTGAGAGGGGGAGGGGAAGGGGTAAAGAGAGGGCGCCTGCTTTTTGGCATTTTTATGACATCATCGATGATAAAGATTTTTGTTTTTTTTTGCCTTGTAACTTGTTTGGATCATAACTTCGTCGCATGAACTCCAAATATAGACATTTGGATACTTAAAACGATCCATAAAAAATAGGCGAAAATGATGATGATGTAAATTGTGTTATTTTTATCCATATTTTTTCTTGGACGACTTATTCTCTTCAAAATAAGTCATAGTATATATTTGGATCCATCTAAGGTGGGAATTAAGTTATTTAAACATGATACTAGAGATTTCAAACTATTCTAGTAAACCAGTCCTACTTCTTGTAAATCTTGTAGAGTTTCTACAGTTTTTTCCATGTGTGGATGCACAATATAAATCAATTTTCTTTGGAATGTATAAGCACATTTTTTATTAAAATAAACTAAGTAATGGGATAAAAAACACATGAGCATTGATGGCTAAAAAGAATATGCCAAAATATTTTTGATTTGAAGTTATTCATACTACTATCTATATTATGAACATAACTCCCACAACTATAGTTCATGGGATTGTTGGGGGTAAAGGTGCCTCCGCCTAGCCGCCTGTGTATTACTACACTTTGCTACACTGATAGTACCTGCCACTGCACACTGCAGGTGGCGGGTGCCTGTCATAGTCACTTATTGTTTATTCTTTTAGTGACAGTTTAAATAAAGGAAGGCCCGGCCACACATTGTGGTTGTTGGAGTTCCCACTTTGAGTTTCACTCTCACTCTTGCTCTTGCTCTCCATCTACCATAGCTCTCACTGCCAAGCTTCTTCCTCTTGGGTTCCACTTCCCTTTCAACTAGTATTAGAGCAAAGGCATTGGAGCTTTGCACGGCATTCTCTTCAGCCCGGATTTGAAGAGCTTCAACCTGAGCTTCAATGGCAGCCATGGCACTTCATTTGCAGGCATGTTTTGATCTCCCACCTCCTCCCCAAGCTTTCGGACTTCCATTGGTATCTTCCAGGGCTCCATTGGAGCCCCCTCGACATTGTCAAGTGCTCCCAAGCATTGTTGAAGACCCCCCAGCCCCCAAGAACAACCAACGCAAAATGCGGTGCATTTTTAGGGGCCTGGGCTTCTCCTGGAATTTCCCGCTTCTTCCCCGACTTCCCGGCACTCTTGGCAACCTTCCCGATCATTGTTGGACTCCCCAGCATTAGTTCTTGGCTTTGGATGATCGATTTGAGTGCTTTCCCCCTTTAGTCATTGCTGTATACACAATCCCAGGACTGTCAAAACAGGGCATCACTTGACATTTACTATTTGATGCTTCTTGGCATTGCCCATTTGATACCTATTGATGCTTGGTGGTGATGCTATGTCTATGCTTTGGGACTGATTTGGAGGAGATTTGGGCACTGATTGAGCTTCATTTAATAGTAAACATGTTGCTATAATATAGTGGGCTGAAGCTCATTTACTTGGTGTATGCATTGGTTCTTGGATATGGGGTGCTTATTGGAGGTTTGAATGATCATACCGATGTATTTGGAGATTGTCAAATGCTTCTTTTTGGTTCCAGAATGCTTTTGAGCTTGGATTAGGCTCCGACATTGTCGTCCTTCACGCATTTGGCTTCAGTTGGCATGCTTTGGACTGGTCTATACCTATTGTCATTACTTGATATTTAGGCTTCTTGCATTTATGCTTTGGTCAAATATGGATGCCACTTGGTTTGCCCATGCTTGAAAGTTACTTGGAGCTTCGTCTTCAGATGTATTTGAGCATTTTGGACCTACTGGGCATTACATTTGGTTGTCAGTTACATGCTCTTTGAATGCTTTCAGGCTTATGCTTTACAGGTTTGAGATAGCTTGAGATAGTTTGAGATACATTTGGTTGTCAGTTACATTCTCTTTGAATGCTTTGAGGCTTATGCTTTACAGGTTTGAGATAGCTTGGGATTTATGCTCTGGATGTTTCCTACTAGGATTTGGCATGTCTGATGTTATGTACTCCATGTATTAGAGCATTGCTTGCTCTCTTTGCATCTGACTTTACTTCCAGTGGGAGCCTCTTGGTATATTTGGATGTACACAGAGTCTTACTTACACTTGAGCTTGAGCTTGTAGGATAGTTACATGCATTTGCTCTCTTAAGAGCTTTATGTCTGCAGTTAGTCTGTAGTGGGCTGATTTGATACGTCTATTAGGGCATGCACCTATCTCTGTCACAGGTTTGTCAGTTTTGTATGCATCTTGGATGGTTATGTATTGAGCTTCTTGCTCTATCAGTTGTGCTTGTGGTTGGTCTCTTCTCTTACCCCGAGACCCATTACATGCATGACTTCTAGACCTACGGGATGTCTCTTGCTTGACAGGTTATTGGTTTGACAGTTCTTGGTACCTTCTTGCCCCTTGACACTCACTGTTGGATGTATCTTGCCACCTGGCAGTTGTAGTGACATATGTATCAGTGATTGCTTCACTTTGGGACGGGTTTACATACTGCTGTCATTTATTAGAGCAAGCTGAAATCTATAGATTTCAAGCACTTCTATGAGGGTAATGCTTACTATTTGATGTTATCCTGGTCATATTTGGTGGACAAGTGGTTCTCTTGGTGATATCCACTCTTTCAGCTAGTTTTAGCAATGGTTTTAGTGCATTTTTTGCTAATTACAGCAACATGCAATTTTGCTTTTTTGCTTTGATTTGGGACACTATGGTTGGTCATCTGAAAGACACAGCTCTCTTTAACATTGCCAAGTTGGATGGTACCAACTATTGGTATTGGAAGTCCCAAATATGTCAGGTTTTGGTGCAGAAGTTGCAAATTGAACCCTTGCATTTCAAGGGTGTTAAACGCGAGGATATGAATGATGATATTTGGATGGAAGTTGATGAGCTATGCAAGTCTACCATTATCTTGTCACTCTCAGAAGAGGTCCATCATAATGTTGTTGAAGATGAGAATCAGAGTGCATGGGACTTATGGGAGAAGATTTAGGAGCTTTATGCGCAACAGAGTCCTGCGTCATAGATGTATTGGCTGAAGCAATTAATGGATCTTCACATGAAGGAGGGGACATCCCTATCATCTCATATTAGTCAGTTTTATGCTATCATGAAGAATCTGTTGTCACAGGGTATTGAGTTCAAAGACAACTTGCACCCGTTTTTTCTGCTTGGCACCTTGCCTGAATCATGGGATGTCTTCCATATTGCCATATACATGAACAAGCTTGGTGGGCTGAAAATCAAAGATGTTGAGAGTGATTTATTGACTGAGGAAATCAACAGGAGAAACAATGATGCTTCCCACTCTTCACATGCATTGACAGTTAGAGGTGGCAGACATGGTAGGCATGATAATGATCACAAGGGCAAGGACTCTCAGAAGTCCAAGTCCAAGTCACATGGTCATCCCGTGGATGAAAGTCTGATCTTACCTATCATTATTGTGGAAAAGCAGGACATATTAGGCCGCAGTGCCATAAGATGCGTGATGATAAGCGCAAGGAAAAGGGAAAAGAGAAAGTGCAGGAAAATTCTTCTGAGCGCAGTATTATACCTGCAAAGTCCAGTGTGAAGATAGAAGAGGTTAATGTCATGCAGGCCACTGATTCAGATGATGATTACATACTTGCAGCTTCTTCATGTGATGCCTTATAGGCTTCTGAGATACATTCTATGTATGCACAGTGCTGGCTCTTGGATTCGAGTGCGTTGTTTTATGTGACACCCTATAGAGATTGGTTTCATACCTATCGTACCATCTCTAGTTCTGTGCGTTTTGGTGATGATAGGTCTCTTGACATTGTGGGCACTGG
The DNA here is from genome assembly GCF_053477565.2 of Lygodium microphyllum. Taxonomy (NCBI): domain Eukaryota; kingdom Viridiplantae; phylum Streptophyta; class Polypodiopsida; order Schizaeales; family Lygodiaceae; genus Lygodium; species Lygodium microphyllum. Next base: position 120,391 of record NW_028229642.1, on the reverse strand, counting down.
AGATGTTAGGTTGCAGTTTCCTTCTGGCAGTTCTTTTGTTTTGCATGATGTGTGCCATGTACGTGCGTTGACTCGAACCTTATGTCACTTGGACAGCTTGATGATGCAGGGTATTTTGTGTCTTTTGGAGACTCTGCATGGAAGATTACTCGTGGCAGGCTTATGCTTGCAAGAGGTGTCAAGTCTAGCAGCCTCTATCACTTACTTGTATCTGGAGCTACATTGGATCATGTTTTTTCTGTGGGTTCTATTCCCCATGTATCCCTTTGGCATGCTTGTTTGGGGCAAAATGTCCCTTAAAGGAATGAAAATGCTCAGTGATTTGCAGTATCTTCCGCCTTTTGACTCTTCGCATTTTGATTCTTGTGATCATTGTTTGTATGGCAGACAGACTAGAAATACACATAAAAAGTCTGGTAAGAAATGCATGGGTGAGCCCTTGGCTCTTGTGCACTCAGATGTATGTGGGCCCATGCCCTGTCAGTCACTCGGTGGGGCAAAGTATATTGTTACTTTCATAGATGACTACTCACGTAAGGTTTGGGCTTTTTCCATCAAGAGAAAATCCGATGGCTTAGACACATTTCAGTGTTGGCTTGCATTGGCAAAGAACCAGTTTGGGAAAAGGCTAAAATGCCTAAGGTCAGATAATGGGGGTGAGTATGTATCATGTGCTTTTGAGCAGTTTTGTGATGAGCGGGGTATTAAGCGTCAGTTGACCACCTCTTACACCCCACCCCAGAATGGTATGGCTGAATGCATGAGTAGGAACATTCAGGAAAGGGTCTGTAGCATGCTTAGCCTAGTTGGCTTATTGCAACACTTTTGGGCAGAGGCAGTTACTATTGCAGTGCATCTCATTAACATGTCACCAAGCAGTGGCATTGACTTTTAGGTTGCAGAGGAGGTATGGGCAGGCAAGTCCCCCTCTTATGATCATTTGCGTATCTTTGGATGTGAGGCATTCTGCTGTGTGCCCAAGGACAAATGCAATAAGCTGGATCCTAAAAGTGTCAAATGCATTTTCATTGGCTATGGAGATGCAGGAGAGATGGCTATGGGATCCGCAGGCAAGTGATCCACAGCCATGATGCCATCTTTCATGAGGACAAAATGCATATGCAGCCTGAGAAAGTGGTTGAGGTACGCAGAGTTATCTTTCATGAGGAGCCACCTGCTCTCGTACAGCCCGCTCCATGGCCAGCTAGACAATGTACAACATCACCTGATGCTCATGGCCTAGATGTTAGACATGCTGATGTTAGATAGGATGTCAGTCAGGCAGCAGAGCTTGGGTTGAGGCATTCTATTAGAGATAGACGACCTCCTGACCGTTTTGTGCCCTCTATGGATTATGTATTGGTTACAGATGCAAGAGAGCCTCTCACTTATGATGAGGCTATGCATAGGGGTGATTTTCACTCTTGGGAGAGGGCTATGTAGTTTGATTGTCACTCTTGGGAGAGGGGTGATTGTCACTCTTGGGAGAGGGCTATGCAGTTTGAGCTTGACTCATTGCATAAGAATCAGACTTGGGATTTGGTTTCCTTGCCTCAGGGCAAGAAGCCTTTGCCATGCAAGTGGGTGCACAAGCTGAAAAGTACACTTGGACATCCCAAGCCACCATACAAGGCTCGATTGGTTGCTAACGGTTTTAAGCAGGAGCATGGTGTTGACTTTGATGAAGTCTTTTCTCCTGTGGTCAAGATGACCACCCTATGCTAAGTCTTGGCCTTGGTTGCTGCACAGCTTGACCTTGTCTTATACCAGATGGATGTCAAGATGGCTTTTTTACATGGGGACTTGCATGATGAGATTTAGATGGAGTAACCTAAGGGCTTTGCAGACCTTGGCAAGGAACACCTAGTGTGCAAGCTAAAGAAGAGTCTATATGGCTTGAAGTAGGCACCTAGGGAATGGCACCATAAGTTTGATGCATTCATGCAGTCATAGGGCTACAACCGCAGTGCTATGGATCCGTGCTTGTACACGAAGAAAGCCCGTGACAGTTCTTTACTGATTTTGGTACTCTATGTGGATGATATGCTTTTAACAGGGATAGTTCATGAGGAGCTAGATGCTCTTAACGCTCAACTCAAGAAGAGCTTTGAGATGAAAGAATTGGGACATGCCTCTCATATACTTGGTATGCGCATTATGCGCGATAGATCTCAGGGACTATTCTATCTGTCATAGAGGGAGTACATTCATAAAGTCCTTGAGTGCTTCTGTATGCAGGATGTTAGGCCTATTGGCTGTCCATTACCTTCTCATGTGAAGGTTTCACAGGCCGATTGTCCGTAGATAGATAAGCAGAGGGCCGAGATGGCCAAGATTCCCTATGCATTAGCCGTGGGCAGTCTTATGTATGCCATGATAGCCACCCATCGAGATATTACTTTTGCAGTTGGGGTTGTGGCACGTTATATGGCTACACCTGGCAACAAACATTGGGATGCCATGAAGGGTATCATGCGGTACCTGAAGGGCACAACAGATATATGTCTTTGCTATGGCAGCCAGGATACAGGAGTCATGGGGTACATTGACTCTGATTATGCAGGACACGTAGATAGTAGGAAGTCCACTTCTAGTTATGTATTCACTTATGTTGGAGGGGCTATATTTTGGATGTCCAGGGCACAGAAGTGTACGACCCTTTCTACTACAGAGGCCGAGTATATTACAGCCACAGAGGCTTGCAAAGAGGCTATCTGGTTAGGCCGTTTGATTGCAGAGCTTGATATGACAAATGCTATGCCTACACTGTATTTAGTTTCTGAGTGCCATTTAGTTGCCCAAGAATCCAGCCAAGAATCCGGTCTTCCATGGGAAGACGAAACATATTGAGGTGGGATATCACTTCATTCGCAAGGTCGTTGAGGATAGGTATGTTGACTTTGTCAAGATTTCGACTGAGCAGAATCTTGTAGACTTTCTCACAAAGAGCCTCACTAGAGAGCGCTTTGCCTTCGTCAGGAGATTGATGGGCATTGGATGAGATGACGTCTTTTTCCTCATCCTGTTGTAGATGTGTACATGTTGTACTATCTTTTCTTTTTCTCTCTCACTGGGGCAAATTTGCCTTTAAGTGGGAGGTTGTTGGGGGTAAAGGTACCTCCGCCTAGCCGCCCGTGTATTACTATACTTTGCTACACTGACAGTACCCGCCATTGCATACTGGAGGTGATGGGCGGCCGTCACAGCCACTAATTCTTTATTCTTTTAGTAACAGTTTGAATAAAGGAAGGCCCGGTCACACATTGTGGTTGTTGGAGTTCCCACTTTGAGTTTCACTCTCACTCTTGCTCTTTCTCTCCATCCGCCATAGCTGTCACCGCCAAGCTTCTTCCTCCTGGGTTCCACTTCCCTTTCAAGGATGATCATTGAAGAATGATTTACTGGCAAGAAGCTTGATGTGCCACATTTGAAAGTGTTTGGCTATATAACATATGTTTATGTGCCAGATGTGTTGTGAAAGAAGCTTGATCCAAAGGTTTAAAAATGTATCTTCATTTGATACTCTTTAGAGCTAAAAGGGTATCACTATTATGACATTATTACAAGCGAGTTCAAAGTGATCATGGATGTTATTTTTAATGAGATGAGTAGCTAGTATGCATCTAGTGGTGATACATTGGATGATGATGATCATCATGATAGTTATATACAAAAATAAAAGAAAGAATCATGATGAGATGAGGCTAATTCTGAGATGTGATGACCAGCACTAAGTAGAGCCCAAATTTAGACCAATTTACTGGCTATATATGCAGTTATAAAAATTAAAAAAAGATGAGAAATCTCGATAACTCTCATTTTTCATGAAATTTTGGTTCATTTTTATGCTCAATCATGAAAATGATGTGCATATGACATGAAATTTGATATCAACATAGCATGCAATGTGTTTGAGTGTAGTCACAAAGAAATTTTAGAATTTGATATCGCACTAATGAGAAATTAATTATCCAAAACACAAAAAACACCCAAAATGAAGTAGTTTTGATAATAATTTTAAAAAATAGTAGAAAGAAAGCTTATATGTGGATAAAATAGTGACCAAAAACATCATTTGGTACTATATCTATAGTTAGCCCTTGGTCTAGGAGACTAAGAAATAGCCCCACATCTTCAGGTATATCTACATGTTGTAGATAAAGACAAAGAAACAAAGAAAGTGTCGAATGGTAATGATGCATCTATTAGTCATTCGGGATTTGATGGACATTCCAATGGTTCAAAGAGTTTGGATGATGGTATTCCTTTAGTCAAAACACCAGGTGTATAGAGAGCACATAGTAATGGAAAGGCTCCATTGAGTGATCCAATTGTACACAAGTTTAGCATGGTTAGATAACCTATTAAAAGATTTGGTTTTGAAGGTTATGCAACTCACCATTATGCTTATATGGTAAAGGTGGTTGAGGATGTTAAGTCCACTAGTTTTAAGGACATTATTGGTCATGCTCATTAGGATGTAGCAATGGATGAGGAGATGACTACATTAGAAGCCAATAAGACTTGGGATCTAATACAATTACCTAAGGATAAGAAAGATATTGGTTGTAAGTGGATTTACAAAATCACACATAATGCAGATGATTTTGTTAGCAAGTATAAGACTAGGCTAGTTGTAAAAGGCTATGCACAAACATATGGCATGGAATATAAAGAGATATTCAATCCAGTTGCTAGAATGGAAACAATTAGATGTGTGATTGCTTTGGCAGTAGCCAAAGGTTGGAGTTTGCAGTAAATGGATGTCAATAATTCCTTCTTGCATGGTGAATTGCAAGAAGTGTATATGGAGTAGCTAGTAGATTATGAAGATTTAGAGTATCCCACATATATGTGTAAGTTAAAGAAGGCGCTCTCTGGGTTGAAGCAAACACCTAGAGCATGGCCTCAAAATATTAGAGAGTATCTTGTCAACATTGGATTTTATGTTGATGATACTCATCACTCACTTTATGTAAGAAAGGGAGATGTAGGCTTGGTTAGCATAGTCATCTATATGGATGAGTTGATTATTACAGGAGATTGTGACTGTGGGAATACTGAAGTCAAGGACCTTTTGAAGAAGAAGTTTGAGATGAAGGATTTAGGTGAGCTAAGGTACTTTCTCGGTATTGAGATGATCAGATGTGATGATGGTATATGGCTGTCCCAAGGCAATATGGCTTGGATATGTTTTTCTAGGTTGTTGTACCTTGTCATCACGGTTGCATTTTTCTTATGGATGGTGGCTTGCTCAAAATTCCTAGCCTTGACTATTCTATCAACTATTGCTTCTATATTAACCTCAAAGTTATCCTCAAATAGCTAGAATGGTTCTATGTCTTTCTTCATTTCCTTGAGGGGATTTCTTCGGTGTTGTTGGATTCTTTTCTCGATGTTGGTACTCCTTGTTGTTTTTCTTACATCTTATGCTATAGATGAAGTTCTTGCTTTTGTGTCTTTGCATTGGTGCTTTGGACTGGCTCGTCGGTTTTGGTTGTAGATGGTGCCAGATGATATGGAAGTACTTGAGCTAGTAGTAGGACTTGCAATGGTTGAGGGTGCAAGTTTGGCACTGGCAAAAGTTTGGTTTCTTCTTGGTTTGCCTCTATCTGCATTTCTGCGAGAAAAGTTGATATTGTTAGTTTGTTTTTTAAATGTTTGAGAAGAATCGTGTTTGAGAACTTGCTTGTTATGTAGATTATGTTGCTGAATGGATTGGAGTTGGAACCATGTTTCTGGGTGTAGACCTCTTTACTCAATAGATATGTGACCTTCTCGATCGTTATTGTAGGATTGTCACAACCGTGATTGTAGTGGTTTCTTTTCATGTAATCTTCTAGTATGTCCTTGCCTTCTTTTTTCATGACTTCTATTAATTGTTGAGTGAGATGTTAAATCCATTGTGCAACAACTCAATTGGGTATGTTCTGATGCTGTTTGTTCCTGTGTCTAGAAGCACTTTGGCCATGCTTGTTCGTAGTGGATTTTCAATCGAGTCTTCATACTCAAGTTCGAGTCCATCAAGTATGTATTTGAGGAGTCATGCATGTTAAGTGCATATGAATTAACATTGTTGTTTCAAGTAAACATGAAGGTTGCAAAGTTTATAGGTGGTTGTGTACCAGTTGCAATCTTGTCATCTAATGCAAGACACCATTTGTTGGTCGAGAATTTGAGTGGATGTGGCCATCAATTTTTGGAGGTCATTGTATGTTGTGAAGTCGTTAATGTATGTTGATGGCTTTTGTCCAGTGACGTTTGCCATTCTCATCTTGTTTGTCGCTACATACATGCAATGTTGTGTATTTGGAGGACAGTTCTCGATTTGGCACTAGGTGTTCATGTGATTTTGAATGTATAGTTGGAACATCTGCAGGCATAGGTCAATGTGGTTAGGTGAAGTAATATATTTGTATTTTTATACATACTATGTATCATTTAGATTGTGTGTACCTTGTTCGGAGTCATCTTTACCTTGGTGGGTGATGTGTATCTATAAAGGAGAAAATGAGATAAGCACATTAGTATTATGTTAATAAATCTATTAGTAGGAGAAAAAAATTAGGAAAACACATTAGTATATTAACAAACAACATTTGAAAGAAGGTTTAGAAGATTGTCTCATTACTTCTATAAGAAGCATATGAGATTGTTGTGTGATGGAATGTGTTGTGTTTAATCTTTGTTCATTTTTTGTTGAGCTGTGTTGTTTCTCTACTTGAGTCATGGTGTGAGGAAAGGTGTCAGAGTGAAGGCAGATGGATTTGGAAGGTCGACGATATGCAAATTTATTCTTTCAGTCATGCAAGAGAGCATTATGTAGACTAGTCCATGTGTGAATAGGCTTCTTATGTGTAGAAGTGCTTTTTGATTGATTGTGGCTCCTTGCGATTTTTGTGATCGATGGTCGCATATGTCATCACTGTCAATAAGAACATGGATTTATGGTACCACTTGCTATTCAATGCCTTGTGTTGGTGCTAGTTGTGCCGTAGGGTGAGTTGGTTCATTAATTGGATCGTGACTTGGATTCTTGATATCATTTGAAGTGAACCGATTGATGATGTGCGGAGCTTCAATGGATGCAATGATGCAGGGAGAGAGGGATAGAGAGGAGAAGGCACAGTTTGTGGGGTACGAAAAAGATAGTACCACTGAGGTTTTTCCAAATAGGTATATTAATAAAGGTACAACCCTGAAGGGTGCCAGACACACTAGGTGGGCACAGTGGTCCTTTATTCCCAACCACCTCCCCCCTAAAGGCAAAGTGCCCAAAGGTAGAGAAAAATAATCAACTAAGTCTAAGTATGTATAAAGCTGAAAACCTATACCTATCCAATCCCCATCATCTACTGGCAATGGGCAAATCGCTCTGCTGGAAGACCCTTCGTGAGAAGGTTTGTGGGGTTATCATCAATATGTACCTTGACTAGCTTAATGCTCTTGCTGTCAAGTACTTCCCTAATGAAATGACACTTCACTTGTATGTGCTTTGTCTTTGCATGAAAGATAAGATTCCATGCTAGCATGATAGCACTCTAACTATCACACTGGAGGACAGGAACCTCTATAATACTAAGTTCTCCAACCAGACGCGAAAGCCATAAGGCCTCTTTGCATGCCTAAGTGGCAGCCACATACTCTGCCTTTGTAGTAGACAAAGCAACACACTTCTACAGCCTTCATATCCAAGAGACTGATCCCCTCATGAAGGTAAATACATACCCTAAAGTAGACTTCATGCAATCCGAATGTCCAACATAGTCTCCATTTGTAAAACCAATGCCTTCTACTTTCCAAAGTAGATGCACAAATCCATTGTGCCCTTGAGGTATCTCGTGACACCTGCTTCCCAATGCTTCTTGCTAGGATTTTCCATGTACCTACTAACCACTCCCACTGCAAAGGCAATGTCAAGCCGTGTAGCAACCATAGCATACATCAAGCCACCAACAGCTGAAGCATATGGAATCTTGGCCATTTCAGCATTCTCATCATTAGATGTAGGGCCATCCTTTGCACCAAGTTTCACATATGGAGGCAATGGAACCCCAATCACTTCCCTTCCCCCCCTCCCCCCCCCCTCCATATTGAAACACTGCAAAACCTTGGATACAAATCACCATGTAAGAAAACAGTCTTTACATCCATCTATATGAGTTCCATATCTTCAGCTGCTGCAAGCAAGCCCAAGATGGTTCTCAAAGTAGTCATCTTGACTATGGGAGAGAAGATTTCATCAAAATCAATCCCATGTTCCTGCTTATATCCCTTTGCAGCCAACCATGCTTTGTACTTTGGTGAGGAATCAAAAGTGACTTCCATCTTATAAACCCATTTGCATCGAATAATCTTTTGTCCTTTAGGCAAATGCACCAAATCCCAAGTACCATTCTTTTCAAGAGATTCCATTTCTAATAGCAAAGTCTTAAACCACTTATTATTGTCATGTCTAGTCATTGCTTCCTTGAAGCATGACAGATCACCATAGTCAATCACCATGACATAATCAGCAGCATATTGAGCACCAGAAACAAACCTATTAAGTGGCCTTGAAGGTCAGGTTGGCCTACGAAGCAAAGGTCCAGTATTTGCGGGCTATGGGGCTTGCAAATTTGCATTTATAGCTTGTTGTCCTAAAATTATAGCATGCTATCATACACCATGGGCAATACCTTGCTGAAATTTTCATGCCGAGAGTGTGGGGCACCATGGACAATACCTTGCTGACCATTTTTAGCATCATTCCCTGCATTTTTAGGGCCATTTACAATAGTTATTTGTTGTTGTCTATCGGGCATACTCTATTGTCCAACTAGTACATCTTCCTTGAACACAACCCTTCTGACCTCCTCTATCTTTTCAGGCTGCTTATGCATCCGATCTTCATGGAATATTACATCATTGCTGCATACTATTTTTCTTTTCTTGAGATCCCATAACCTGTACCCCATTTCACCCTCGTAACCATATCCTTGGAAAATGCATTTACATGATTTTGGCTCAAGTTTTTTGCGTTCCTCCTTACGGACACGTATAAAAGCCTCGCAACGCTAAAGATATATTCAATCTTTAGTCACCATTAAGATTATTGGGACTAAATTGAGTATTCTTCTATCTATACTATTGCTTGACTTATTGGATGTTGAGAATCATGAATCTAAACCAATAGTTCTCCATGGTTGGAATCTTGTGCTACTATAGTACTAATATATTCTAAAAGTTATCAAGAGAATTCTAGCTACTACCATGAATCATACAAGAAGATTTGATTTTGGGTGCACTTCCATGACCAAAGCACAAGTCAACCACATTGGTGCCTCCTCCAAAAGTAGTTTTCTTCGAAAAATTCAAGCATATGAAGGTGGCTTGCCCGATCACTCTTCCTAAGTGACTCTCCCCCCAAAGACTTGCTTGATGAGACCGATTAATCAAGTGAATTGATGTCATAATAGCCTCTGCCCAAAAGCCATGAGGTAATGCAGCATGAGACAACATAGTACGAACCTTATCCTGAATGGTTTGATTCATACACTTTGCAACTCTATTTTGGGGTGGATTATGAGGGGCAGTGAGCTCCCTCTTTATCCCTTTACTATCACAAAAGTCCTAAAAGGCTTTGGACACATACTCCCCATCATTGTCAAAGTGAAGACATCTCAATGACTTACTAGTCAATGCCAGGAATTTCTTGAACTTATCCAAAAGCCTCGTCCTTATGACAGATAGGATACACCCAAACTTTGTGTGTAGCATCATTCACAAAGGTGATAAAGTACTTATTGCCCCCTAGAGACTTGGTATCTGGCATACATTTGAATTTACTAACTCTAAAGGAGAATATTTTAATGAAAGAGACTTTTTATGCGAAGTCTGAGCATGCTTACCATAGACACAATGATCACAGTGGTCAAAATCAGCATAGCGCAAACAAGACAAATAACCCAAATGAGAAAGCACTTTCCAATTTGCCGCATGTGTCCCAATTGGCCATGCTATAAAGAAACACTTGGCTACTCGGTTATGGCAAAAACATGGTCACACACACTAGATATATGTAACAATACAAAGTATCACTCTCTGACCCTCTAACAATAACCCTAGATCCCTTATAGATCTTCCATTTCCCATCACCAAAGGTAGTATGAAAACCATCATCATCTAGCTGCACTATGCTAATCAAGATTTTCTTGAGCTAGTGTACATGCTTGACATTCTGAAGAGTAAAGACTGAACCATATTGAAACTGCAATTGTACACTGCCAATGCATGCAATATCACATGCATAGTTGTACCCCAAGCAGACAACACCATGTTTGCCCCCAGTGTAATCAGAAAACCACTCACAATGAGGAGCAACATGAAACGAGGCACCTAAGTCCAAGATCCAAGTATGCATGTAATCATCTATATTTGCTACTAAGGCATGTGCATTGAAGCAAGAAGAGACAAAGAGTACGTCATTTTTGGGGGTAAAGGCGCCTCCTCCTAGCCACCTGTGTATTACTACATTGGCAGTACCCACCACTGCACACTGCAGGTGGCAGGCGCTCGTCACAGTCACTTGTTCTTTATTCTTTTAGTGACAGTTTGAATAAAGCAAGGCCGGCCGCACATTGTGGTTGTTGGAGTTCCCACTTTGAGTTTCTCTCTCTCTCTCTCTCTCTCTCTCTCACTCTTGCTCTCCATCTGCCATAGCTCTCACCACCAAGCTTCTTCCTCCTGGGTTCTACTTCCCTTTCAACTGGTATCATAGCAAAGGCATTGGAGCTTTCTCGGCATTCTCTTCAGCCTGGATTTGAAGAGCTTCAACTCGAGCTTCAATGGCAGCCATGGCACCTTCATTTGTAGGTATGTTTTGATCTCCCACCTCCTCCACGATCTTCTCAGCCTTCATTTGGCACCTTGCAGGGCTGTATTGGAGCCCCCTGATCATTGCCAAGTGCTCAATAGCACTGTTGAAGACTCCCTAGCCCCTAGAAGCACCCAGTGCAAAATGTAGCACATTTTTAAGGGGTTGGGCTGATCCACTTCTGGCATTTCGAGCTCCTTCCCTGACTTCCCGGCATTGTTTGCAAGCTTCTTGATCATCTTCGGACTCCTCAGCATTGGTTCTTGGCTCCCAAAAATCAATACGAGTGCTTCCACCTTCAACCATTGCTGTATACACAGTCCCAGGACTATCAAAAACATGGCAGTACTTGACATTTGATGTTTGATGCTTCTTGGCATTGCCCGTTTGATGCCTATTGATGCCCGGTGATGCCCAAATGTTATGGGATGATATGCCTATGCTTTGGGACTGATTTGGAGCAGATTTGGGCACCAATTGAGCTTCATTTGACAATGAATATGCTATTGTAATACAGTGGAATGAAGCTCATTTACTTGGCGTATGCATTGGTTCTTGGATACAAGGTGCTTACCGGCGATTTGAATGATCATACCGATGTATTTGGAGATTGTCAAATGCTTTTTTTTTTGTTTCGGAATGCTTTTGAGCTTGGATTAGGCTCCATCTTGGTCATCATTCACTGGCATTTGGATTGAGCTGGCATGCTTTGGGTTGGTTTATGCCTATTGTCACTACTTGACATTTAGGCCCCTTGCATTTATGCTTTGGTCAGATATGGTTGCCACTTGGTTTGACCATGCAGGACAACCACTTGGAGCTTTGTATTTGGATGTATTTGAACATTTTGAACCTACTGGGCATTACATTTGGTTGTCAGTTACATGCTTTTTGAATGCTTTTAGGCTTATGCTTTACGGGTCTGAGATAGCTTGGGATTTATGACCCGGATGTACCCTACTGGGATTTGGAATGTCTGATGCTATGTAGTCAATGTATTTGACCGTTGCTTGCTCTATTTGCATCTGACTTTACTTCTAGTGGGAGGCTCTTCACATATTCGGATGTACACAGAGTTTTTCTTACACTTGAGCTTGAGCTTGTGGGACAGTTACATGCATTTGCTCTCTTGAGAGCTTTATGTTTGCAGTTAGTTTGTAGTGGGCTGATTTGATATGCCTATTAGGGCAGGCACCTATCTTTGTCATAGGTTTGTCAGTTTTGTATGTATCTTGGATGGTTATGCATTGAGCTTCTTGCGTATCAGTTGTGCTTGTGCTTGGTCTCTTCTCTTACCCCGAGACCCATTACATGCATGATTTCTAGACCTATGAGATGTATCTTGCCTAACAGGTTATTGGTTTGATAGTTCCTGGTACCTTCTTGCCCCTTGACACTCCACTGTTGGATTGTATCTTGCTACCTGGCAGTTGCAGTGACATATGTATCAATGATTGCTTCACTTTGGGACAGTTTTACGTACTGATGTAATTTATTCTAGTAAGCTGAAATCTATAGAGTTCAAGCACTTGTATGAGGATAATGCTTAATGTTTGATGTTATCTTGGTCATATTTAGTGGACATGTGGTTCTCTTGGTGATATCCACTCTTTCAGCCAGTTTTAGCAGTGGTTTTAGTGCATTTTTTGCGAATTACAACAACATGCAATTTTGCATTTTTGCTTTGATTTGGGACAGTATGGCTAGTCATCTGAAAGACACATCTCTCTTTAACATTGCCAAGTTGGATGGTACCAACTATGGGTATTGGAAGTCCCAGATTAGGTTTTGGTGCAGAAGTTGTAGATTAGACCATTGCATTTCAAGGGTGCTAAACCTGAGGATATGGATGCTCAAGTTTGGATGGAAGTTGATGAGCTACGCATTATCTTGTCACTCTCAGAAGAGGTCCATCATAATATTGTTGAAGATGAGAATCAGATTGTATGGGATTTATGGGAGAAGATTCAGGAACTTTATGTGCAGCAGAGTCCTGCGTCACAGATGTATTGGATGAAGCAGTTAATGGACCTTCGCCTGAAGGAGGGGACCTCCCTTTCATCTCATTTCAGTCAGTTTCATGCTATCATGAAGAGTCTGTTGTCACATGGTATTGAGTTCAAAGACAACTTGCACCTGTTGTTTCTGCTTGGCACCTTGCTTGAGAATCATGGGATGTATTTCATATTGCCATATGCACGAACAAGCTTGATGGGCTGAAAATCAAAGATGTTGAGAGTGCTTTATTGACTGAGGCAATCAACAGGAGAAATAATTATGCTTCCCTCTCTTCACATGCATTGACCGTTAGAGGTGGCAAAAATGGCAGGCATGATAATGATCATAAGGGCAGGGACTCTCAGAAGTCCAGGTCCAAGTCACGTGGTCACAGTAAGTCCCGTGGACAGAAGTCTGATCTTACGTGTCATTATTGTGGGAAAGCAGGACATATTAGGCCGTAGTACCATAAAATGTGCGATGATAAGCGCAAGGAAAAGGGGAAAGAAAAAGTGCATGAAAAGCCTTCTGAGCGCAGTATTGCACCTGCAAATTCCAATGTGAAAATAGAAGAGGTTAATGTTATGTAGGCCGCTGATTCAGATGATGATTACACACTTGCAACTTCTTCATGCGATGGCTTACAGACTTCTGAGATACATTCCATGTATGCCCAGTGTTGGCTCTTGGATTTGGGTGCGTCCTTTCATGTGACACCTTGTAGAGATTGGTTTCATACCTATCGTACTATGTCTGGTTCTGTGTGTCTTGGTGATAACATGTCTCTTGACATTGTGGGCATTGGAGATGTTAGATTGCAGTTTCGTTTTGAAAGTTCTTTTGTTTTGCATGATGTACGCCATATACCTGCATTGACTCGCAGTCTTACGTCAGCTGGACAGCTTGAAGATGCAGGGTATTTTGTGTCCTTTAGAGACTCTGCATGGAAGATTACTTGTGGCAGGCTTGTACTAGCAAGAGGTGCCAAATCTGGCAGCCTTTATCCCTTACTTGTATTTGGAGCTACATTGGATCATGTTTTGTCTGTGGGTTCTATTTCCCCATGTATCCCTTTGGCATGCTCATTTGGGGCATATGTCTCTTAAAGGAATGAAAATGCTCCGTGCTTTGCAGTATCTTCCGCCTTTTGATTCTTTGCATTTTTATTCTTGTGATCATTGTTTGTATGGTAGGCAAACTAGAAACATGCATAAAAAGTTTGGTAACGATTGTTCGCATTTTGATTCTTGTGATCTCATAGGTCTACAGAGACCGAGTATATTGCAGCCACAAAGGCTTGCAAGGAGGCTAATTGGTTAGGCCGTTTGATTGCAGACCTTGGTATGACAGATGATATGCCTACACTGCATTCAGATTCTATGAGTGCCATTCAATTGGCCAAGAATGGCCAAGAATCCAGTCTTCCATGCGAAGATGAAACATATTGAGGTGAGGTATCACTTCATTCGCGAGGTCGTTGAGGACAGCTCTGTTGACCTTGTCAAGATTTCGACTGAGCATAATCCTGCAGACTTGCTCACGAAGAGCCTCACTACAGAGCGTTTTGCCTTCCTCAAGAGATCGATGGGCGTTGGATGAGATGATGTATTTTTCCTCATTGTGTTGTACATGTGTACATGTACTACTGTCTTTTCTTTTCTTTTCTCTCTCACTAGGGTAGATTCGCCTTTAAGTGGGAGGTTGTTGGGGGTAAAGGCATCTCCGCCTAGCCGCCCATGTATTACTACACTTTACTACACTGATAATACCCGCCACTACACACTGCAGGTGGCGGGCGCCTGTCATAGTCACTTATTCTTTATTATTTTAGTAACAGTTTGAATAAAGGAAGGCCCGACCACACATTGTGGTTGTTGGAGTTCCCACTTTGAGTTTCTTTCTCTCTCTCTCTTGGTCTTGCTCTCCATTCGCCATAGCTCTTAGCACTAAGCTTCTTCCTCCTGGGTTCTACTTCCCTTTCAGTCATTATCATTGTCACTCTCATGGCTGACTACAGTCACTTCTTCTATCTTGACACTACTCTTCTTTGCTTGCCAACTATCCTTCTTCTCATCCTTGCTATCGTCAGTCTTCTTACCCTTTCCTTTCTCTTTCTTCCATTTGTAGAGGCACACTTGAAGTGACCCTTCTTGCCACAATGATGGCACTCTACATCTTTCCCATAAGATTTACTGTGTTCTTTATTGTTAGATTTTCCCTTCTGCTAAGACTTGCCTTTAGTATGCATGTTAACCGGTAGATGAACTTGGTGGAAAATCTGGAAAAGCTAAAACAGAAGACAAAGGCCAAGGCAAAGTGAAACGGAAGACAAAGGCGTACAAGGAAAATCTAGAAACACAAGAAGCGCAGAAAAGTCCTAAATAAGGGAGAAAGCCGCACAAGGAAAAACACAAGTCAATACTTTTGTAAAAGAGTGCAAGCACATCATGATTTAATTTAAGGAGCGTCGGGCTCTCACTCGTGCAATTTGTAAATGTAGACGGGCGGTGGAAAGGAAGCTAGGAAGATAGAAGGACAATGGGAAAAAGGTCCTAGGCCACAACCGGCCATGTAAAAAAGGGGATAAGGGGATGACCGCCCAAAATGGATTTAGGGTTTTGTATATAAAGTTGAAAAGTGAATGAGAAGCTCATTCTTGTGTGTGGCCAAAAGTGGCTCTCTTCTTCTTCTTCTTCTTCTTGTTCTTTCTTGCTTGAGATTATGCTTGAGAGAGGGAGTGTAAGAGTGTGAGGGAGTAAGTGTGTGAGGGTGAGGGACCGAGGAGGAGAAGCTCTCCATCTTCTCCTCTCTTCTTCTCTTCTCTTCTCTTCTCTTGTCTTGCTCGCGGCGATGGAGCTTGGAGCGTGGAGCTTGAGGATGGGGCTTGCTTGAAGCTTGCACTTGGATCATGGAGCTACCGGAGTGCGCGAGAGAGGAGGTAACTCAATCGGCATGGAGGTAAGCTCACTACACCCGTAGATATGGATGGCATGTCGGCTATGTGAGAGGTAGCCATTAGTGCTCGGCTTGAAACTCTTGAAACAATAAGCAGCCTGTGGGTCTTGGCGATTGAGTGAAAGCTCCCAAATTTTGGTTCCGTTTGCCGAGACCAACGGATTCAAGCGTTGAGCGCTTGCGTGCTTCGACTCAAGCATTGAAGTAGGGTTTTTCCTGAACCGGTGCTTGAGTTAGATAGGTAGGAAGTGAGGGAGTTTAAAGAGGTATTCGATCTCCTTAGCAAGTAGGTTTTTGTTGTTTTGAAATTGGGAAAGCATGATGGAGTAGTGTAGGTATTTTCCTTATAGTTTTTTCTTGCATTTGGAAAGGATAGGAGAAAAACGTTGGAGCAAATAGTAGGGTTTTCTGTTGCTGTATAACAGGCTGAAATAGGGAAAAGAAGGGCAAGAAATGAAATTTTGGGTTAAATGTTAGTAAGGGAAGCAAGATTAAGGTGAGTGCAGGCTTAGACAGGATGGTAAGGGGCCAAGAGTGGCAAGAAAGGCCACATTGTGCATTGCAGGGTTTTAGGAGAGCAGGAGAGAGGAAGAAAGCTTCATTGAGTGGATCCGCTTCGATCTGGCCATCTGGGAGTTATTTGCCCAGCCCAGGTCATTCTACACCTTCCTCTACATGAGTAGGTTGGATCTGCAGCTGCTCGACCAGTGGGAAGGCCTCCTCCAACGCTTAGCGCGACAAATTTTGTGAAGTCTCGGCGAAAAAACGCGCAGTGCTGGGCGTGTCCGAGTGACAGCGATTCTGGGCCGAGTCCCAGAATCGGCCCTTGGATCGCTTGGCCATTCGGCCGTCGGCCCACATCCACCGCTCGGCCCGTCCCAATTGATCATTTGGACCAACTGTGGAATTCGGCCTCAGCCCACTTGACTCGGCCCACCTAACTCGGTCCTCGGCCCACTCAGCCCGCGGACAACTAGACTCAAACTGGCTAAATTTGACATTCGGACCAGTTACATTCGGCCCTTTCCACTCGGCCCTCGGACGGTTCGAATCGGGCACTCGGCCCTTGCAATTTGGACCTATTGGGCCGAATTTAGATTTTTTCAAATTTTAACATGTAGACCCTGAAACTGACCGAGAGACCATATAGAGCCGAAGCCATATCATAGATCAGTTCATAATTTGGCTATAAACGGTCCTCGAAATTACGCATGGTGTTTACCGTAACGGCCCTGCGGGTTGGGGGGACTACTCCCCTCGGACCCCCACAGAGGGGGCTCTACCACCTCCGCACCTCCCCTAAGCAGGTTGGAGGGAAAATGCGTGCCATGATAGGTCCTCCAAATTGGACCCTGATGTAGTAATGGCTCTACACGAGCATGGATTCTCACTTGCAAAAGAGCAACCAAAAGACCATACTCGAACAGAGACAAATAGAGACACTAGAACCTCAATGGGCCCATCTAGCCAACAAGGGCAAAAAGGCCACACTACAAAAACACATACGTGTTGCATTTGAACTGCATCTAGTCAAAGCGAAAATCAATAACATCAAGCTACAATAGTGAGAATGACTAGATATGATAGTCCTTATGATAGATGCTCCTTGAATAGCACTGCACTGATGATCCAAGACACCAGTGGAGAATCCACATCTAGTCGTGCAGTTGGGGACTCAAGGGCATTTGTTAGAAGGCTTAAATTTACAAGCCAAGACCCAGAAGATGAAGACAGAGTACCACCTGCTTATCTTAGGGTCAAACTCACCGCGAAAAGAGAGCATACTATTGATGCTCTGATTGATGAAGGAGCAGATTTTAATGTCTTGACCTATGAAACATGGACCCTACTAGGCCAACCAAAGCTCACACCAACTAATGCAACTCTTAGCCCTTACAGGGGACACCCACAAGCATGTGAGAGATACGGGATCTAGGACATGGCAGTGAGTTATGGTGGATGGAAAGAGAAGTGTGGACTCATGATGGAGAAGACAAAGACACTGTTTGTTACACAAGTGAATTAGGTTCCAAGATTGAGACTTGGACTCATAAACACAATCTTGTGTATGTGGACAATGACACTGACACTTCACTGAAAAGAAAAGAGTACTATCATTGCATTAAGAAAAGGAAGCAAGTACAATGCTTTATAGGAAAGTAGGAAACTGCAGTAGGCACCACTGTGCATATGGGATAGGTTAGCTTGCATGTCCTTGGCCCTGAAGCTCCATACAAAGAGGGTGTTTAGTGAGTGTGATTGCTGAATCTCAACACCCCTCCTCAATCACAACTAGAAAGGCACAAAGTGTGTAGAGGCTGTAATGAGAACCACCTGCAAAGTGTGGGCACACCACAAACATGGTAGACACCAGAGGCTGTTGCAGAAAAGACTAAGTGTGGGCACCAAAACATGATGGACATCCAGAGGCTGTAACAGGGGCCTCACAAAGTGTACAGGGACTGTAATGCCAAGTTACATGAGGAGTTTACAAAGCTTATGGCAGGAAGCATTAGGGCAAGGAAATACAAAACTAAAAAAGTCTATCTGAATAGAAGGACTGATGAGATTTGTCCTTCTCTTGGTGGTCTTCTTCTTCTTCTTCTTCTTCTTCCTTTGCTCTATTTTCTTCTTCTTCTTTGACTGCGACTAGATAGGCCTTTTGGGATCTCTTTCTTGCATGGCAGAACTTCTCGGTGTGTCCGATCCTTTTGCAGAAGTCACAGAAGAGCTAATCCTTCTTGCCTTTGTACCTGTTGTCAACATATAATGCATGCTCATCTCTAGAGGTACTTGGTTCTTCCTTAGTTTTTAGCTTCTTTTCCTCTTCTAACAGTGATGCCTGGATATCAACAAGTTCAGGATTTGGCATGTTGATTAAAGTTGTTGATACATTATTATATTCAGGAGGCAAACTCTTACGTAGAACACCGACGCAAACATCTTCGTCCATTTTAATGTTGATTCCTGCAAGTTGGGTTAGGAGTCCTTCCATATAATTTAGATGTGTGGCAAGTGATGTGCTGGACTTCATTTCAAGCCTGAAGAACTCAATCAGGAGACCATACTTTGATGATTTAGATTGTGCACCGAACAAGGTGTCAAGTCTCTTCCATGTATCCTGTGAGGTCTCACAGTTATCCACATGGTGGATATAACTGTCGTCTAGCTCCAGTTTGATAATGGCCTGGGCTCTGTCATCATTCTTTTGCCAAGTAGTTGCAAGGTCCGTATCTCGGGGTTTCTTCTCTTTGCCATTTGTGATGGCCCAAAGACCCTTCTTCATCAAGATGAGCTTGATGGGGGTTTGCCAAGTGTGGAACCCGACTCCTTTGAATCGAGCATTTGAAGAGTCTTTTCCCATGTTGAGGTTGCAAGATCAGCAGCAAATCAGTTTCCAAAATTCTCAGTTTGCAGCAAAGTTGGTTGTGTCACAAGACACAAGTGCTAAGAGCACTAGATGAGTGTCACTGGACACTATGTTTGTATCTTCTTCCTTGAGTCTTCAAATCTTCAATGGTTCTTCAAATGCTTCACAGATCTCCCCTCCTTGATTTGATGCTTGTCTTGTTGAGAAATTTAGTAGCTTAGTGAGATCTCCCCTCCTTGATTTAAGTGGCAGGAGAGAGAAAGTGAAGTGAGAGATGAGCTTGAGCTCAAAAAGCTATGGTGGTCTTTTTTTTAGGGTTTCTACACGATTGGTTTTTCTGAGATTCCAGCTCATAGCCTGAACCATATGCCTCAAGATTCAAGCTGGAGATAGCCTAAGTGATAGGCTTCAAAAGCCCTAAAGACCCAGGACGAATCACGCTGCGCAGATGGACATGAGGCTGTACGAACAGAAGGCGCTGTTTCTGGACTACGACTGATGAATCACGCAATGCTGGAGCTGTAGGTCACCAATGTTGGTGTTTGAAGTGACAGGAGGCAACACCCTGAGTCAAGGAACATTTCTCCAGAAGAGAGCGTGTTGAAATATTGCCTGTGGAGGGAGATCAAGAAGCTCCACGGAGGCAGGGTGCAGGTTTGGCTATGGCTACCACAGGTCAAGTGGAGATAGAGTTGAGAAATGAGCTCATTAGCTGGGATTGAGCTGGGGACTTGAGCTGACTTAAGTAAAGAGGAGTTGAGAGAGGAGTGAAATGAGCTAGGCCATGCCCGATTGCGCTCTGATACCATGTGAGAGATACGGGATCTAGGACATGGCAGTGAGTTATGGTGGATGGAAAGAGAAGTGTGGACTCATGATGGAGAAGACAAAGACACTGTTTGTTACACAAGTGAATTAGGTTCCAAGATTGAGACTTGGACTCATAAACACAATCTTGTGTATGTGGACAATGACAATGACACTTCACTGAAAAGAAAAGAGTACTATCATTGCATTAAGAAAAGGAAGCAAGTACAATGCTTTATAGGAAAGTAGGAAACTGGAGTAGGCACCACTGTGCATATGGGATAGGTTAGCCTGCATGTCCTTGGCCTTGAAGCTCCATACAAAGAGGCTGTTTAGTGAGTGTGATTGCTGAATCTCAACAAAGCACTTATAGGGAAGTGCAAAATCCTTGCGACAATTGAAACTGAAAGCTTGCCTATCCTATTTCATGTTTCTCCAAATAGTGCTAATTGCGAGAAGGGAACCCTCCTTGGAAGACCCTTCAAAAGGGCGACCAAGTGTTAGGCCGACTATGTAGCACAGAGGATACACCTGACAGTACCGAGTGTGAGGATAGTCACAACCTTTAGCAAGGGTGACCTCATCGAACCTCAACGGAAAGGCAAGGAAGGTGCTGACATAACAGTCAAGCCTTCTAACGAGAGCAAGGACTTGTTGGAAGAGTTGACACAAGCACAGGTCGAACAACAAGAACTAGTGAGTGAGGCCATGCCTGAAACAAGAAGGTCAGGAGACAATGCCAAGGACGGCCTTTGGACTTACATATATAATAGAAGACCCCACCAAAAGAAGCCCAAACCTTATAGACAAAGGCATCGATGGAGGGTCAGCACAACACCATGATGGATATCCAAAGCATTGCTACGTGCTCAAGGGTATTATGCAGGTAACCGATGGATTTGGGTGCCAAAACCCCCTGCTAAACCTCCTTTGTCAACTGAAGACCAAATCGTATCAAGAGCAAAGAAGCGTAGGAGGAGATCTAAACGAAAAACCAAGTCTCGAGTCAACAATAGTGGAGTGACCGAGCCCCTCACGGTTGAAATCAAGAAACCAAACGGGACCAATCGGAGGGTAGATCCTCAGCCTAGCGTGCTTGACAAGTAGATATCAGATGTTGAGGATATGCAAAAGCCACTAGTGCCCCAGGAGCCTTTGATTCCCCAAGAGGATAGCAGGCATCCTAAACACAACATTGCTCATGGCAAGCAAATGGTAAAATCATCTAACAGCCATGAGCAAATCTTCCAGCTAGTGTCGGAGCCACTTAAGAGTCCCAAGTCTCCTACACCCTCTTTCCCTAAACGGACACAGGAAGCACAATAGCAGTCATCAAGTGCAGCTGCTCAATCCCAATCTCTATCTCCATCTAAGTTTTCAAATGTCCAAGAGGTGAGACATGACATCATCCGAAGCTCTCGGCCCAAGGATATGCCTGTGCACCCTAATGTGACTAAATCAACTCATGCTCGAGCTACACAAGTGAATGCTCAAAGGGCAACAAAAGACATGACCACTTCCGATCGCCCTAGGGACTTGATACTGCAATCCACCAAGAGTAGCCAGCCCACTGGACTAGCCACTACTACTTCCAATCAGGGATCACAGTAGTCATAGCCCTTGGCCGTGACAATGCCCCTTGCGGAGCGTGTCCTTAGCAGTACACCTATGGAGGAGGTGCCGCAACTAGTATCCTTGACAACTCCAGCACTTACAAAGCACCTAAAGCCAAGGCTTGACGAGAAACCTCTCAAAGATGTGGCCAAGGAGATGACGCATCTGACCAATCAACCTAGCAAGGCTGTTCAGCAGGGTGCAACTACGTCCCACGAGGACACGCCAGAGAAGGGGAAAGCTAAGGCCCAACCAAGCACATCAACGGCTGACCTAGTTTAGAGTCCTGAGTCGTTAAGTTATGCACCTTCACTGACCAAGAAAAAGAGGAGAAAACAACGAGAACAACAGTAGTTACAGGTTGTTGTGGACCCCAAGAACATTGAGACCAAGAGCGCTGGAGAGCTGAGGAATAAAGCATCAAGTCCATCCACCAATGAACCCATTGATGTCTCTCCTAATAGCGGTGAAACCTCAGACACATCCATGTGCTCTGAAAAATCAAAGCAGTCGTTACCATCAATGGTTGCTTTCAACACTCAATCCATCGACAATAGAATTCGCATTGACCAATCAAGAGTGGATACAACGCTGTCACAATAGGGTGACAAATTTATAGCAGTCACATCCAAGGAGAACCATGACGTGATAACAAAGCCTTAGGAGAAACATGGAAACCCCGAGACCATAAGAAATCCTAGCGTTGACCAATCTTGCTCATTTAGGTCTGAGCCCCCAGCTATACTAAAACCTAGGCAAACTCCTAGAACCTTACATGAGATAGCAACTGAGCAAGCCCTCGTTGAACACAGAAGTGTCGCAAAATGCTTAACTGAGTTGGATGCTAAGCTCTAGGTGTTCGCAAGTGTCTACGTCCTTGCGGACATGGGCGCATTCCCTAAGGAGCAGCTTGGAGAATACTTGCCATTTTCCCTATCCTGGGAAGAGCAAGAACATCTTAACGAGCACTATGACAGGCTCTTGCATGAACACATGCGACTCATCTCTAACAAGGAAGCCGATGAACTACGCTTAACTGTAACATTCAATGATGTGCTCTACCAACCAAATCTCTTAGAGATAGAGCAACTAAAGCGACAATCGGAGGGTCAAAGTCAATTTGAGAAACGTTGGTTTGAAAACCATGTTGCAATGGTCGAACTAGGAGCCCAAATCATGACAGTCTCAGAAGAGCGATTGTGGCCAAATGGCGGTCTCAAAGAGACCCAACCTATGTGGCGCCAACTTCCTTTCGAGTGCTAACTGCCATTCGGGATACGGACTTAGCTGGAACTAGCCAAGAGAACTCTTTGGCTGATAAGGTTCTCACTGAGGAGGAGCTACATGTTGCAAGTAGACTTGGACAAGGTACCATGATACTTGACATTGGAAAATACCTAATGTTATTAAGAAGGCTACCACGAGTACTGGATGCATGTGCCACACTCCAGTACAATCCCGAGTTTTGCAATTGGTTTTTATCCTCGTGAAGTGACATGGATTTGTAAATATGTATATAAATAACCAATGACTTTTGTGACCGTGTATAGATAAGATCAACACACACAAGCAATGATAGTCAAGCGCAGGGAGAAGAGTTGGGTTTGACAGGATGAGCTCCTCAGATCCTCCTCTCACCACACATTGAGAAGTCGTGTGACCATTCTCGCCTCCAGGAGGAGGACATGCAACCCTCATTATCGCCATACGAAGCTCTGATCAACATCTCTGATGGTGTAGATGGGGCATCATCCCTTTCTATACACCTTTCTCCTTTTTCAGTCTATCCTTCCAGGGATGAGCCCTGCTGCACTCCATGAAAACCAGTCCACGCAACTTGGCATAAGCCAAGATCTGCTAATGGCTAGAGGTAAAATGAACATCATCATGGGGGCCATCCCTCTACAACAAACAGTGCATGCCTCACCTCTCCCCTCCTCATCATATGCGCTTGATAACCCACTGTATAAGCCCTTCCATGCGAATAGTTTTATCCTGCCTCAAGACCTAATCCTTGGTTTGCATTTTGTAGGTCTCCCTACGGTAGCCGACATGGAGCACCCACTGCAGCTGGCTTATAAGGACACTATCCGCCGTCGAAGGGAGCATGTAGCACAAGCTCCTCCTCTGGAACGCTACGTACCTACCCTTAAAAGGTATGCAAAGAAACGAGGTCCCAAGTAACACCGCCCCGGACGTAGGCCAAAAAATCCCTAGGCCAGGGGAATAGAAGCTCAAGGGAGCACATGGGGCATGGCAACGCCGGTCGTGCAAGCTCCCACCAGACGCTCGGGCACCAGGTGCTCAAAAGAGGACAGGGCATCTCGAGACAAGCATGAATTTGATGTAATGTTTAAAAGCATTCTAGAAACAGTTGCGGCCAGGGACTACACCATTCATGTCCCGGCCGACATTTTCCCCGCCCAGCCTCACAGGAGCCCCTCACCATTACAACCTTAGTCGCCCAACCACCCAGACTCACCCCGCCTCGTACAAATAATAGAGTAGCCTCATGTTGTATAAAAGGCTTATCAAATGCTACCTAGCCATGACTTTTTGTCTTTAAATGGTTAAGTGCTGACATGTTCCCCAATTGTACAAACTTTTCATATTTGCGTTTAATATCTTTCACATCTTTAGCAAAAGAAAAAGCTAATCAAGCGCAGGTGATAAGTATCTAAGCCAACACCATGGAATTCAGATAAGTGATGTCTCCTTGCATTGCACTGGTTTATTATAGTTGCGACATATGCCGTGCATGTACTCTCATGAAGTGACAAGTGGATGCAGGATGACGCAGGTCTTTGTGCGAAAGTGTTCAATGCCCAAGTCACTGCAAGACCACCGACCCCACAAAGAGCCGTGACAAAGCCACGCTGCCAAAAGCAAAAGTCACCTGTGAGAGTGCCCATGTCGCATGGCCCAAAGCATAATCTTAACCACTTCCTCTTTCTAGGTTACACTTTGTGCCGGGCACTCACAGCAATTGTTACCCCAATTGTACCAACATCGCACATTCCAAAGAGGGTTGCAATATCTCAAGTGTATCTCCCCATCTCAACGACTGTTTCTCTAACAACGAGGCTAGGGCACAATCATCACTGTAATATCCATTTCTTGAGCCTTCGAAACTTGACATTTCCCAACCCATTGAAAGGCTGATAGCCTCAACATATTGCAACGCTTGTACGCAGGCAAGTCCAAAAAAAGAAAGAAAGAAAGAAAAAAGAACAAGAAAAGGAAACGAAAAAGAAAACGGAAAAGGAAAAAAGAAAAGAAAAGAAAAGAAAAGAAAAGAAAAAAAGGAAAAGATATGAAGCACCCACGATCATAGCACAGCACCTAGGGATCCTCAAATTAGGTACGTCCAGTGACCTTGGTTGGCTGGCTCCGTCCCTAGCCCCCTAGCCCTTTAGCATCACCCACAATTGTTCAGGGCACATCAAGGGCAGGACATACGTAGGGAGCTTGACATAGACAACTTTGCTTCATCCACACATTGTTACGAGAAACCAGCCCGTGGTTTTCTAACTACATAATATCTAAGTATGCACGAGCACTCACATAATATCTGCACCGAAATATATGCATAGTTTGGGTCCTCAAGTGCAGGACAATACTCTCAACTTGCTTAGAGTTCGACCTGTCTCCCAAACTAATTGAACTATGTCTTGTGCACGATAGAGAAGACTAGCACTACCCTTAGGGAGAGACCACCTATGAGAGGTTTTCAATTGCAGGTATTGAAGACTCCAATGAAAGTATCGTTTGCTCTTCATCGACACCCAACTTTGAATTCTTATCCTTTATCGTCGTGCAAGCCCACCAAGAATCGTCATATGCAGAATCCCCAACAAACCAACACTTGTGTTGGCCATTAGTGTAATCCCCAACAAAGAACAGTCCTACCACCAACTCCAACAACCCTACCACCAGCCACCTAGGCCACCAACGTGCCCCCAACGATCTTCCTCTACACTACCACCAACACTCCTCCACAGCAACCACCGATGTCCCTTCCACCCATGTCTTCAGTGCATGCCAAAGCCTGCTACCTATGACGGTGAGTGCCATGGGACTGGCACTCATCTAGGCAGGGGGTAATGTTAACCGGTAGACGAACAAGGTGGAAAATTTGGAAAAGCTAAAACAGAAGACAAAGGCCAAGGCAAAGTGAAACGGAAGACAAAGGTGCACAAGGAAAATCTAGAAACATAAGAAGCACAGAAAAGTCCTAAATAAGGGAGAAAGGCGCACAAGGAAAAGCGCAAGTCAATACTTTTGTCAAAGAGTGCAAGCGCATCATGATTTAATTTAAGAAGCGCCGAGCTCTCACCTGTGCAATCTGTAAATGTAGATGGGCGATGGAAAGGAAGCTAGGAAGATAGAAGGACAATGGGAAAAAGGGCCTAGGCCATGGCTAGCCATGTAAAAAAGGGGATAAGGGGATGACCATCCAAAAGGGATTTAAGGGTTTGTATATAAAGTTGAAAAGTGAATGAGAAGCTCATTCTTGTGTGTGGCCAAAAGTGGCTCTCCTCTTCTTCTTCTTCTTCCTCTTCTTACTTGCTTGAGCTTGTGCTTGAGAGAGGGAGTGAGTGTGTGAGGGTGAGGGATCGTGGACGAGAAGCTCTCCATCTTCTCCTCTCTTCTTCTATTCTATTCTCTTATCTTGTCTTGCTCGTGGCGATGGAGCTTGGAGCGTGGAGCTTGAGGATGGAGCTTGCTTGAAGCTTTCACTTGGATCGTGGAGCTACCGGAGTGTGCGAGAGAGGAGGTAACTCAATCGGTATGGAGGTAAGCTCACTACACCCATAGATATGGATGGTGCGTCGGCTATGTGAGAGGTAGCCATTAGTGCTCGGCTTGAAACGCTTGAAACAATAAGCAGTCCGTGGGTCTTGGCGGTTGAGTGAAAGCTTCCACAATGCAAAGCATTGGAAGACTTGCTGGATGCATTGTTCTATCGATTCATCTTTTCCATTAGCAAAGAACTTTCTACATTATAGTATATCAGCATAGCATGTGAGTTGCTCATGGCTATCTTAAAAGTATCCCAGCTTTCACGTATAGTACATAATCAGGAAGTAGCATTGAACTCATCATCAATATTGAACATCAAGGTAACTAGCTGGCTAAAAATGGAATTAAACTCATTAAGGTGTGCAAACATGGCAGTACCTTCTTTCATGTGGAGATCCATTAACTTCTTTAGCCAATAAACTTTACTTGGAGCACTCTTCTAAGCATACAACTCTTCAAGTCTCATCCACATAGCATAGGCAAAGTCCAATCCCTCTATGTTAAACAACAAAAGCATAAAAAATTGAAAGTTCAATGGTTGAGTGAGCAAGCTTATCAAGATCATCCCAGTTGTCTTGTGCTATATCCGCTGGTCATATTCCCTTTGTCTTGATAGGTTTCACCTGTTTCTTTTGCACCAAGACATTGTAGCATTGCTTTTGCCAGATCGCAAAGTTATGTGCCCCTTTAAGCTTCTTGATGTGTAGTAGGTTGCTGCTATCACTGCTGCCAGCCATGATTGTAGCTCAAAATGGCAAGAGAACAAGCCTAATTAGTCAAACGAGTGACCAAGAAGGGATGCAAAAAACCAACTTGCACTCTACTTTCAAACCTTCAGTTTTGGTTACTGATCATATTTCAGCATGACAATGACATTTCAAATCAGTAGCATGCATGCAGACATCCCCAAATAGCATCAGACAAATGTAGGTACCAATTTGTCTACAAAAGGTCTTTGTTGTTCACTGTGCACATCAAATGTTTGCAAAAAATGATCTATTTTCAGATTATAAATGAGGCACAACATGTATTCAATCATTGCACAAGCATATCACTTTATATCAGTACCAAAAGCTTGCCTAGAAGCTTCACTGAAAGCATACAGTTGTGTCAAGAGCCACTTGCAAATATAACCATGTTGTTTGCAAATTTCTTACAGCCAAGAGCAAGATTTTCAACCTCTACATCAAGCATGAGACATCTCCAAAACCATTTCCAAGTATGTGCCATCCAAGATAGACATCAAAACATCATCTAGAACACCCAAAATCAAGTCTGGGACCAATACATAAAGCATACACTATCAAGTTTGCATTCAGCCTTACTATTTACAGTAGCCAAAATGATAGTTAAACTTAGTACAATCCCTACTAAAACCGGCCCAAAATGATCTCTAACCATGGACATAACATCCCACATTGTTTTGGTATCAGTAGGCATGTGTTTGCATCAAACAGACATGACCAATTACCACTATCAAGTCAAGACATGAGATACCTATAAAATTTTAGATTTCAACCTGTTAATTATAGCCACCAATTTCTTTGCAAACTGAGCCAAAGATGAACTCAAAACAGTCCCAAAAGCATGTCCAAACAAGAGGCATACATCCCCAACCATTTAGCATCGATAGGCATCAAGTAGCCACCACATAAGCATAATCCAAAGGTATTTAAACACTAAAGAGTATGTGCTATCCTGTTTTCCATCCTTCTGTCTAAAATTTCCAGCCACCAAACTAATGGGGGGCAATCATCTCCACTGACCAAGATCAGTGCTTAGCATGAGAACTAAGCAATCCAAATGTAATAATGATCACTTATGAGCTACCAAGAAGCATGGAGAGCCAAAGGATGGGGTTGTTGGAAACTACCAGCAAACAAGTACAATTTGGAAGCATCACGCCAGTTGCCTAGAGTCAAAACAGGCCACAACGTGTTGCTTGGGTATGGGGAATGTAGGGGGCACCAATGGGGTGCCAATTAAGGCTCCAAGGTAGCCCCTAATCAAGCTTAGAAGGGTAGAGAGAATAAGCATATCTTCAAAAAATGAGTGATAGCAACTAGAGGAGCAATAGCATTGGGTGATATGGCACAATATTTCGATGCTCATCTCTAGGACAATAGTAGATATCTCATTGAGTTTCAAGGTCTATTGTTGGTCATGTGAGGCATACAAAAATCCATACTTGCATTTACCATGGTTGTTACTTTTGCTTATATAGCAGGCACGACGGCACCTATGAATTTGCTTTGTCATGATGAGGGCTCTTAATTTTCTTATCAAACTACACCGATCATCGTTGGATGGAATGTACACACATATCTTATTTGTCATATTTGCAATGTTTGCCTCATGTAACCAAAGTATCACATGTGAATGTAAGGAGTCCCTATGTTAGATCTCATACCTAATGACATGGTGCCAGACATGCCCAATGCAAGGAGCTTTGCCAAGAATGTATTGGTTGAAGAAAAGGTGGAACCAAGTGTGGAAGAGAATGACACACTCGATGGGACAATCTTTCCCTGAGAATTCAGGAGCTATTTCCACCTTGTTCGATCTCATCCATCTTATTGAAACTTTAATAGCACAAGAAGAGACAATGATTATATCTACATTGAACTCAGATGTAGATGGTTTATATTTCAACCCTACTAGTTTTTCCTCTAATATTCAGTAATTAGTCAGACAATATGATTATCAAACTAGGATATCATATCATGAAAGGACAACAAAAGACATAATCACATATTTGGAAGAGGAGACAATTGAGGTGGGATCTACTAACCAACAAGTTGTTATACACAAGAATAGTGAGGGAATAGGTTATAAAGGGAAATAGAATAGCACATCCTAGCAATTTTCGAGATAGCCAGGGCTAAGAGGAAACACTAACAGGGAGAGAGGCTTTAGAGGTGGAACTCACCTTAAGTGGACACGACAATCATTGAGCAAAGTAGCACCAAATTGGCAACACTACTGGTCTTGGTGCAACACCCACTACATAAAGCCAAACTAAAACACATATAGTGATAAAACATATTGAAAAGTGCCAAGCAAGCCATGATCAATGTAGCTTTGTGGAGTTGTTTGAATAGGTCTACAAGGCTAACAACTTTCGGGACTTTGGTCAATGGGAATAAGGGTTCGAATTCTAATCATAGAAAAAAGGGCAAACGTGGCCAGCCTAAATAATGTTGATCGCAATGATTTTGACACGCTTAAAAACCTTTTCATCAAGAGATTCTCTAAAGAAGGCTATGCAGATAATTTAATTGTCAAACTCATGAATATCAATAAAAAAGACAAGAAATTTTGTAACTATATCATCCATATCCGAAGTCTTTACAAGAGAATCCTAACAATAGAGCGACATATGTAAAAAGCCATCTCCACCATGTTTTATGATGAAATTCAAAATGAGGTGGCCAATCTTGGATATCCTTTACTTTGGCTGGATCAACTGAGATTTCTTCGATTGAGACAATGACATCCATAAATTTACCCAGCACAACCTCCAAGGAGGTGAGTAATACCCTAGTCAATTAATTGCTCCTAGCATAAATGAAACAATGAAGGCCAATAAGCATAGTTGCTATGCCAAACACACTCCAACAAAAATGGATTCCTACAACAAACAAACCAACCACCATAGTAATCTAATACTTGTCAAGAAGACAAGGGTGCCAAAATCATAGCAAAAAACGAGCTAGATGGGTCCCTAAAAATTTGCTAGCAGTACCTATAATGTGGTTGCCTAAGCCATCACATCACAAACCCATGATACCACAAGCACTTTAGACTCAATCATTCTATACACTCTCACTTACCACTCAAGTCACAAATGCACTCTAGAAAACAAAACCCATGGGCTCTAATATAATCTATAAAATCTCAATTGTTCTACATGAAAAATGTAGATTCCTCGACTCCCACACCTCAAAGGAACACAAAAGCTAGCACCTAGTAAAAGGGCATTCAAGAAAGCTCAAACACAAGACCTCTCGCATATCAAAACCATGTAGAGAGTTATGAAGATAACCATTGCATATGGATACATGAACCACGTTGCCTCTCCGACATCACTATAAGCCAATGATAGTGAGGTAAGGCCCTCTAACAATGTTATTCCATCTAACTTTGCCCCTTAAGAGGCCCACCTACCTCTTTTCATGAAATTCAACTCTGATTCCATCCCTACAACCACTCAACCCATTGCCTCAATGCAACCAGTTAGTTGTAGGAACAAAACCAAATCCACCTCCTAGCTTAAGGCCCTTTAGAAAAGACCATCCATTTTAGAATTATCTATTGACACAGCTTGAAAAATAGATGAAGATATCATCACAAGCATTTGAATGCTAGATAACTTCTTCACCTTGTTTGCTCTCGCAACTATGAGAGGTTAGACCTTGGTCTCTTAGATGATAACATGATGGAAGCTATGAGATCTCTACCATGCTCTTGGGAGGAAATCAAACCCTTCACCAAAACTTGATCACTTGCTAAATAATTGATCACTACTCAAATATCATGAGATAAAGCCCTTCAAGAATCACCGCCTCTTTTAAACGCACTTACATGAAAACCACATCTAAGAATCTTGCTAATCTAGATAAACTTGTGAAACCCACATATGGGCTCTTAACAATGGTTCACTCTATGTGCCTGGTGGAAATGCATTGGTTGTCAAATTATGACCAATGCTAAACAATGTCAATGTCATGCAATTAAAACCTCTAAATATGATCCAACTTGCGTTGCTCTTAGATTATTTTGGGTCCTCGCATTGATCCAGAAGAGGCCGATGGAGAAAAACATCCTACTTTACCCTTAACTAGACGTGCTTGTCAATGAGGAAGACCTTCATATTGCTACCCGAACAGGTTCTAGAGATTTCTTGGTAGATGTCCTAGCCTATATAGTGCACGTCAGCACCTACGCACCACTGACATGGATACATTACACGTCATTTGAATATAATTTTCACTTTTATGATTGGTTTTTACAAGCCTAACCATGTGTCATATCACTTGGTCCATAACTAAACGTGCAAGAATACATGTTTTTTTTTTGTAAAAGCAAACACACATCAAAACAAATCCACAGGGCTTGCCTCGTAATCCTTGGAAGTATTGCACACCCTTGCATTAACCTAAAGTGAAAGATGGATACTAAAACTAATTTTGAAAGTGCTAGTGATAGCTACCTTTTTTATACCAAAGAACAAATTTTTAATTTAAACATTTCCCTTAATCATATGGCCTTCACACTAAATGGTTTCCTTGTGTAGATGGCAACTCAAGCACCAAAACAAGAAGTTAAGGCAATCAAGGACACAGAGTATGATGAAAAGAATCTTGGAATAGCAACGACAATTTGGCCATCACCCACCATAGTGGAGAGTTGGGGGTTGAAGTTTTGACTATTGGGCAACTTGGAAAGTAGTGACATGGCTAAGAAACTCATATCAGGTTGTGGGCTCGCTACTTATATCAAGGCAATGTGTGCACCGATGCAATTATTGGGATGCTTGATCTTTATCCAAACCTTCTCAAAGAAGCCAAGACAAGCACAATCAATATTGGAGAATAAATTGGAAGAAAACTATGATGTGGCCCTTACATCCACCTTGGCCCTAAAGAAGAAAGAAGAAAGATATAAGCCAATAAAGAAAGCAACCTTGGTGACCGCTGGGTGGAATGAATACATGGTTGAATGATGATGGTATACTGTTCAATGTAATTCAAGATGAAGACTTAAGAGTCATAGCACAAGTATTCTATTCTATGTTAACTTATTGTAAAACTAGTATATCAACTAAGCAAGATTCCTAAGGGACTCACGGAAGACATATTATCTGGGAGTATTAACAAGAAAAAGTTGAATCATTATTGCATTGACAATGTTATGGAACATTGAATCATTATTGCATTGACAATGTTATGGAATCACTTTTTCCCACCAAGGGCTAGGGCAGTGCTACAAAAGTCTCGCTAATAAGTGCAGAGATCAGGTTCTACACGATAACATAAGAGTCTATGATCACTTGATTGGTATGTGCCACCTTAGGAGTGCCTATTGCAAGGATCTTCACAATAGGCATGGTAGTGAGTGCAAAATTGTCCCCCCTGAAGGAAGCACATTTATTGCTACCACAATAACCACTATCACACAAGGTAGAGAACAAGGTCAATACAACAAGGCACAATAAGGATGGATATAACGGAACAAGGAAAAAGGGAAAGGCAAGTGAAGAAGGAGATTGATACTTCAATGGAAGATACAAAAGAAGAGGTGAGAAGGGAAAAGAGGACAAAAGTAGGATAGACATAACAAGGAGAATCCAACCTCACTTAAATCATAATGGAGGCTCTAAGAAATCTACATCACCCTTGAGTTGTTATGCTCAGACATCGGCCCTATAGACACAATTTTGGGATATAATTAGCTTAACACACTATGGGATTTCACTATGAATTTGGCTCAAGTAATCTACATGTTGGAAATAGAGCCTTATTAATAACATAATGTGGGTAGCAAACCACTTTCTATCATCTCTTCTAAGCAATTCAAATGGGAGTTTAAGAGCTTAGTAGCCATCTACTTGTGTCAATTGGGATTAAGTGAAGAAGAGGATAAGTAGCTTGCTTGTGTACTAAACCACCTTCATTTGGAGCAACTCTCACAAATGTGATGGCATTTTTAAACCACCTACCTCCTTACCTTCCATTTGAGAAGTGGATTAGCCCATTGAGTTGGAGCCTAATTTCAATGTAGTCAATAAACCTTCACATAGATTATCACACGAGGAATGCCATTTGATGTATATGAGCAAGAGATATGTTTATGACATGTGCTCTAAGGTCAAAACTAATCATCAAGTGTTGAAATATTCTTTATCTTAGCATAGACTTACCACTAAATGATGGTGGTGGATCGCTACATTATAGAGCTATGATTTTGAGATTGATTAAAAGAATAGATGTTGTGGCAGATGCTCTCGCACACATTTGAACATACACTTTCTCCTCTATGGTTAAGCTCCATATGTGATGGATTGATGAAATGGAAGAGTACCTTTTGAATTGTAGTCTCTCCACAAGTCCAAAAATCACAAAATGGTGATGAGTTAAGTATCTCTCCCTATTGCCTTTATAATGAGTTATTGTGGCTCAATAATGGAATAGTCTTAGCCCCCAAAAATCCTTTAAGAAAGATCTTTTCCCAAGATGCACTCCTCACCCCTTGCTAGTCATTTGGATTTGTTCAAGAGTTATGACAATGTGAGACAGAGTTTTTATCACAAGATTTTTGGAGAGAGGTTACAAAGTATATCACTTGATGCATTGATTACTAGATGAACAAGTGAGCTCTATAAGCTTTTAGGATTGCTTCAACTTCTACTCAATTTTGAAGGGAGATGGACTTATATCACCATGGATTTTATGACAAGCCTTCCCACTATCAATAAATATTGGAATGCCATTTATATCATGGTGGGTAGGCTCACCAAGGTAGTCCATTTGCTCCTACTAGTATAAAATGTTTGGCCAACCAATGGGCTCAATTTATGGAAGTTGTATTTAAATTGCATGGCTTGTTGCATACTATCACCCATAATAGTGGCCCCATGTTTATGGACACATTTTGATAGTGTTTTCAACTCTATGGGCACCAAATTGGCCTCTTCTATAGCCTATCATCCCCAAACCAATGGTAAGATGCTAGACCCATGGTTGCAAACCTGTCTTCGCCACTATTGCCATGACACAAAAGGGGTATGGGCATCAATGGTTACATCTAGCTAAATGGCCAAGTGTATGCTAATGGAGATCGAGCTACCTTGGAGCACTCGTTTTCTAGATGCAACACCTCTCTATTTGCTATTGTATTAGAGCCATGACATTTTCTAAATGATACCTATAATAGTGTTACCTACATAACAACTGTTGAGAATCAGCAATCACACTCAAACAACCTCTTTGTATGGAGCCTCAAGGTCAAGGACATGCAGGCTAACTTATCCCATATGCACAATGGTGCTTACTGCAGTTTCCTACTTTCCTATAAAGCATTGTACTTGCTTCCTTTCTTAATGCAATGATAGTACTCTTTTCATTTCAGTTAAGTGTCAATGTCATTGTCCACATACACAAGATTGTGTTTATGAGTCCAAGTCTCAATCTTGGAACCTAATTCACTTGTGTAACAAACAGTGTCCATTCCATCATGAGTCTACACTTCTTTTTCCATCCTCCATAGCTTCCGGTTTTGCCATGCTCTAGATCCCGCATTTCTAACATGGTATCAGAGCCCAATTGGGCATGGCATTGCTTGTCTAGCCTCTCTTGATTCCTTTCAACCTCAGTCTAGCTCAATGTCAGCTCATGACTTCATCTCCCAACTCTACTCTCACTGAAGCTTCCATGGCAGCCATAGCCAGCAGCACCCTGTCAAATTGAGCTGCTTATATCTCACTCCACAGGTCAAATCTCTTGGAGCTTCCTTCTGGAAAAGTATTCCCCAACTCACAAAGCTTCCCTATATCACATCAATCCAGGACATTGGACCATCTGGAGCTCAGTATTGTGAAAATACCCAATCTCTGCTCTGTGTCTGCCATAGCCAGACAGGACCTACCTTGCTTGGAGCTTCCATAACTCTTCAACCAGGCCATTTCAGCCCACGATTTCTTCGAGGGAGTTGTTCCTCTGCTCAAGGCGCTTCATCCTGGCACAATAATCGATGACATTACTGCGCCCTGGCTTCAGCATTGCGAAAATCGCGGAATCCTGTCAGAAATGCGCCTGCTGCTGTTCGACGTGACTGCGCGCTGCATACTGTCCACGATTCTGATGATTATGATAGGGCTTTGGTAGCCCATGAAATCAACTTCCTAGGCATATAAAATTTTTTGAAAATGATCCACTGTAGCTCCTGCAATCAACAAAAAACCAGGCCCCTGTCTCAGAAACCCTAAATTCCACCATAGCCAAAGCTTCAAAATCTTAACATTTTTCACTGTTTCTCTCACTGAAGTTATCAACAGTGATTTTAATCACTGAGCAATACTCTCTGAAGTTCATTAAAGTACTGTCACTCAGATCTGAAGGCATCAGCATCAAATCAAGAAGGGGAAGATCACTTGGAGTAAAAGACTTTTGCAGATTTGGTATTCATTGACACTCAGTTAGTGCTTTTTAGCACTTGTGTCTCTCAATCAATTCTTCTGTTGCTCAAATCTAATAAGTCTAAAGTTGATTTGCTACTGTTCCCGTAAATCTAACATGGGCAAAGACTCTCCAAATGCTCGATTCAAAGGAGTCGGATTCCACACTTGGCAAACCCGCATCAAGCTCATCCTGATGAAGAAGGGTCTCTGGGCCATCACAAATGGCAAAGAGAAGAAACCTCGGGACGCGGACCTTGCAACTACTTGGCAAAAGAATGATGACAGAGCTCAGGCCATTATCAAACTGGAGCTAGACGACAGTTATATCCATCATGTGGATAACTGTGAGACCTCACAGGATACATGGAAAAGACTTGACACCCTGTTCGGTGCACAATCTAAATCATCAAAGTATGGTCTCCTGATTGAGTTCTTCAGGCTTGAAATGAAATCCAGCACATCACTTGCCACACATCTCAATTACATGGAAGGACTCCTAACCCAACTTGCAGGAATAAACATTAAAATGGATGAAGATGTTTGCATCGGTGTTCTACTTAAGAGCTTGCCTCCTGAATATAATAATGTATCAACAACTTTAATCAACATGTCAAATCCTGAACTTGTTGATATCCAGGCATCACTGTTAGAAGAAGAAAAGAAGCTAAAAACCAAAGAAGAACCAAGTACCTCTAGAGATGAGCATGCATTATATGTTGGCAACAGGTACAAAGGCAAGAAGGATCAGCTCTTTTGTGACTTCTGCAAAAGGACCGGACACACCGAGAAGTTCTGCCACGCAAGAAAGAGATCCCAAAAGGCCTATCTAGTCGCAGTCAAAGAAGAAGAAGAAAATGGAGCAAAGGAAGAAGATAAAGATGAAGACCACCAAGATCGGAAGGACAAGACTCATCAGTCCTTGTACTCTCATAATTCTGATAGACTGTTTTAATAGCCTTGTATTTTTTCCTTGCTCTAATGTTTCCTGCCATAAGCTTTGTAAACTCCTTACGTAACTTGGCATTATAGTCCCTGTACACTTTGTAAGGCCCCTGTTACAGCCTCTGGATGTCCACCATGTTTATGGTACCCACACTTAGCTTTTTTTGCAACAGCCTTTGGTGTTTTTGCCATGTCTGTGGTATGCCCACACTTTGCAGGTGGTTCTCATTACAGCCTCTACACACTCTGTGCCTTTCCTAGTTGTGATTGAGGAGGGGTGTTGAGAATCAGCAATCACACTCAAACAGCCTCTTTGTATGGAGCCTCAGGGTCAAGGACATGCAGGCTAACTTATCCCATATGCACAATGGTGCTTACTGCAGTTTCCTACTTTCCTATAAAGCATTGTACTTGCTTCCTTTCTTAATGCAATGATAGTACTCTTTTCATTTCAGTAAAGTGTCAATGTCATTGTCCACATACACAAGATTGTGTTTATGAGTCCAAGTCTCAATCTTGGAACCTAATTCACTTGTGTAACAAACAGTGTCCATTCCATCATGAGTCTACACTTCTTTTTCCATCCTCCATAGCTTCCGGTTTTGCCATGCTCTAGATCCCGCATTTCTAACAACAACAACATAGGGAATTTTTTAACATTCTCACATATCAAAATTTGAGGCAATTTGAAGATGAGGATTCCCAATGTACTATACCTTAGCAATTTTGACAACCTTCCACAACCAGCATCATAATCCTCGTAGTTGATGTTTGATTACCCTCCACTTCAAACATTCCATCTTGACACCTACTCTACTCTCGTGAGCTCCACTCTCATGCCTAGGTTATGCACTCCATGTCTGACTTTTTAGGGCAAAATTTTTTAGGGGGGAATATGATAAAAAATGGAGCACAAACCACCTTTGCAATTGTGGCCCCATGCCTCATAAGCCTAGAGTATACAATGGCCAACTATGGATGGCTAGGCAACTTTTGTCCATTTCACAACCATCTTGGTTAATAGAAAGCCCTCTCCTACACACCCCCCCCCCCCCCCCCCCCCTTTGTGTGTGTTCAAGGTAGATCACTACACATACATATATTTAAACAAATATATACACACAAGACAAAGGTAATGCATGTGTATGGGGCTCTCCCACTAAGAGAGAGAGAGAGAGAGAGAGAGAGAGAGAGAGAGAGAGAGAGAGAGAGAGAGTGTGTGTGTGTGTGTGTGTGTGTGTGTGTGAAAGAGGATTATATGTAAACGTGACTAAATATTAAGGCTAAACTATAAGAGGATTTTTTTGATTGTGCAATTTTGGTGTTTAGTTTTGTTTGTAATTTGTTGCTACCAAATAAATTGTAGTAATTTATTGTCACCAACTAATGATTACAAACTACAAGGGAATTGTGTGCATCTTTTTTACTTGTGTTCTGCGAGTTTTCCTTTGCAATTGTTGCATTCTAAAGTGGCATTCTTATTGTTTGTGCACATTAAAGCTAAGTAGCAATTTGAAACTCTCCCCTAAGAGAGAAGAGGTGCAACTTAATTTTTTGTTTTCTTTTTTGAGAGAGAGAGGGAGAGAGAGAGACAGAGAGAGAGAGGTGGTAAAAACATGGTTGTCTTTATAGTATTTTAGTAACCAGCTTGGTTCATTTGAGATTTCTAAGTATGTGCACACTTGCTGCTGTACTGCAAATTGAGATTTTTAAGTATGTACACACTTGTTGCTGTATTGCAAATTGTTTATTAAACTCTTGCATTACATTAATGTCTCCCATTCATTGCACAAATTCTTTGCATCATTATACAAAGCATCCTATAACCATAAAAGAATAACCAATGAAAGCCTTGAGATTAGAAAATCTTAACATCTTCTATAGCTTGTGTTTGTTGAACTATAAATCGCTTAAGCAGCTAGATTACAAAGCCTCCTTAAAAAGCACAATCTGTGCATGTCCATAGGTTAATGTGACCAGTTTAATTTTGAATGGTTTTTGTTGTTTGGTGTGGATATTTGCTGTTGTTGGGTGTAGATGTTGAGTTCATCCATACAAATCATTAGTATAGTCACATTCTGGGAACATATTCTATCATGTGTAAGCTAAACAATGAGGGGATTTTAATCGATATGTGACATACATACATAAGGGGGTGCATTTATACACAATCTCTTATATAGGGGATGGTTAAATTCAAAGTTGGGAAAAAAGGAGTAAGCAGACACTTGGATTAAAAGGAAATTTTCTACATTGGAGGTACAACACTTATCACAGATACAGACAAGAGGTTTCTATGAAAGGGCTTCAAAAAATGTGATAGGGACAGAGTTTGAATAGGAGAGGGAACATACCTAAAGCATGCCACCTTGATCCAGAATCAGCTGCTTCTATTTAGATTTGCAGGTGTAACCACAACCTCCAAGCTCCTTACAATTTAGGCTCAAAACTTTATCCTCTGCAAGCTGACACTGTCTTCTCTTGTGGTCTATGCAATCCTTTTAGCCTCCAACAGGCTCTACACACGCGTGAACAAATTCTATGACCTGACTGGAGCAAACTTCCCCATTCCCAAGTTCAGATTAATCCACTCCCCTGGTCTTCACTGCAGAACTACTATGAAACTAGTGTTGTTCTAGCTGCTAAGACACCACCATGAGATCACTTCCAGTATGTCAGCATACACAGGCAATACTCGTAGTACTATGATCTCCATTGACACTGTAATCAATATAATTCAGTCCCTTTCTTTTTAAGTACTGCCACCACTTTTATTTACCATGATGCTGTAGCTGCTACTAAAGTTAATCCAAGTTTCTAGGAGTGCCCAGATAATTGGTAGCTGCTGCTAAGTTACACAAGTAGTCTGCAGCAGAAATGCCCAGATTAACCAACACATTATTGAAAATAGCTGCCCCTTAGATACCATGCGCAGGTTGGAAATAGAATATCTGCAGAACACCGAAGCATTCAGGATTGTGCAGCAGTAACCAAGTTAATCCTAACTTGTGATCCAAGTTCTGTCTGCAATAAAATTCTCCAGATGACACATGATTGAAAAAGGCTGCCCTGAGAAGCAGTGGCCAAGCTGAAAAATCATATAAGAAAAAGACTATGCATTCAAAATTGTGCCACAGTAGAGACTGTAAACCTGTGGCAAGGAGATTTACTGAGAATTTCACTTCCAATACTGATTAATATGCTTCATAAATCTGCTTTCTTTTATGCAATCTTTGCTGCCCAGATGCTCTTGAAAGCAGATCCCAGTCTCTCAGGGAAGAACCAAACAGAAACACACAATTCTGATGCGAGGAATTACATGTGCAAGGCTTAGCCAACAATTGTCAAATATTTACATACATCTCAGATACATGCCCAGAGTTCAGCACATGCGGAGATCCTATTAACTTGGAAACCCAGCCATGAAGAGAACACATATTTATGTGGGGCAGGCTCTCGCAGAAGCACAGTACATACTGAAAATGAAACTGCAGTCCCATGAAAACAGCTGCTGCGCAACAAGGTCCAAAACCTGCTAAGCCAAACTTCAAGAGAAAAAAAAGAAGAGCATCTCTGCATTCCAATCAATATAGGATGTTATCACTTTGGTATTGTTTCAAAGCATGACGAAGTTTCGATACGGAAAACGGACTACCGGGACTCTGAAGAGCCAAACACAGAGCTTTACATCCCAAAGGGAGCTCTGAAGTTGCCGATGGTCTAATTATTGTCTTTAAAAAAAAAAAACCCATTTTGCAAGCATTGAGAGCTGTATACGACCTCATCCGAGCAATCTGTTCCGCTCGGATTCCTAAACTCAGAAACTTTGCTTTGCAAAACACACGCTCCCTGCCAATTACCACGCCTGAATTCAACATACCTCGATCCCGTAGATCCGTATCCACATTAGACACACAATCGATCACAAACGCAAACCTGAGGCAACGAAGAGTGCGACACGGGGGGACTCGACGAGGGGGTAAAATCCCCCTCGAAACCCACAAAAAAGTCTGCTCATTTTATTGCAGGTGGATCCACCCCGTGAGCGCACCCATAGGGGAAGGATCCTCTCTCTCTCTCTCTCTCTCGTGTCTGCTTCTCCAGATCTGGAATCATCTGGTTCCAAGCATCAGGATAATGTGGATCTGCACATCAGAGAACGAAGAAGACAAACACAGACAGGGAAAATTTGGAAAATCGAATCCAACGGATGGTTGAAAGACAGGAACCAAACCTCTGCAACTCTTGACTCGCCTCCTTCGACGCCTCTCTCGTACTGCTCGCAGTTCTGCGGGTAGGAAGGAACATCGTTGTTTCCATATTGGTACGTGGGGCGGTCATAAAGGGTGATTTACACCAGACGGCCGACTCAGACCGGTCGGGAAAATAAGGAATTTCTGCGAAGTTCTAAGGGCCGGGACACACCGCCGATACCTCGCCCAAAGACCTGGGCCAGGAGATGGCTCATGGCCTATGTGTATGGGGGCTGTGAAAAGTTTGACACGGACAGACCGGATGAGATGTCAAGACATGCTGATATGTGAGTGGCTCAGGTTCTTGCTGATAGGCGGGGAGTAGCCCCCGTCCTCTTATGCCCGTAGCAAAACAAGTTTGATAGGTTACCATCCCAGTAATGGACAGAAGCAAGTGTCTAAGCACCTTGCGCTTGATAGCTTCTTCCCTTGGTTCTAATTCGTCAAAAATTAAGTGTTTGGGCGTCTGCATGGTTGTGTGTAACCATTCTAAAAGCAGCTCCATTCATTTGTGTTATCCATGAAAAATCGAGATTTAATGTAAATTGAATTGGAAAATTTTCAAATTGATGGTACTAGCTGGTCCGCCAATACCCACACATTACGCAATTGGCAAACTTGCAAAGCTCCTAAGGCTTCGCCTCATTCGCTTTGTGCTGATGTGAGAAAGGGAAGTGGTCGTGCAATAGGTCATGCAATAGGATGACTGCTTCCCTTTGCTTAAAAAAGAATTATAAATAGTGCACTTCGCACTGAATGAACAAGGCCCTTCGTGTCTTATATGTAAAATCCCACAAATGGGAATAGATTGTTTATTGAGATTATTCATAGATGTAAATATATATGGATGTAATATATATCTTTGTTCATCTTCCATAAGTACAATTTGTGTTTACTAAATCATCGAAGTGAATAACCACATGAAAACTTGATGTGAATGAATATTTATCGATGCACTTAACATCTTCAACCACATGAAAATGTAATGTGAATGAATAGTTTCTTGATGAAAAATGCAATGGTTGATGTTTTGAAATAGTAGAGGAGTTTAAGGAAGAATAAGGTTGGAATGTTGAAAAATGCAACGGTTGATACTTAGAAATAGAAGAGGAGTTTAAGAAAGAATAAGGCCGAGATGTAGGCATTTATGTAGATGTGCATGTGTCCACATGTATTTTCACATGTGAATATATGTGCTCATATATGGTTTTTCAAACATAAAATGCAAGTTGAAGGGTTGAACTATACAACAATCTAACTCACCGAACCAATTTACTTGATGTGTTTCTTCTCATTCAAACACACCCTTCTATCTCATTATCTTTCCCTTGTTAATCAAAGTATCTTAGGCAAGACCTACACATAAACAACCTCGTATTTTGGGATTGCAAATGTTTGTGGCATGTGCATTGAAAGTAGATGTGCATGTGCCTACTTTTTTTGCATGTGTTCATGTTTGGTTTTTCAATGCATGTGTCATTGGATGTATGTATGCATTTGTGTTTTGCTAAGGGGATGTTTGTCACTTTTTTGTATGCATGCCATGTATGAATGTATGTTTATGAGGGAAATGACTAATTCTTCAAATAAGTAGAAAAGAGACACCATATTTATGAGCAAATAATACTTGCGTTTAAATTTTTTGATACTAGATTCTATTGATGTTGTCAAATTTTGCACACACTACCATACACTCCCAAATATTCTTCATATTTAGTGTTGCATGCGATTGCAAAGGGTGTGCTGATGATGTACTGGACGTACACACTAGAGGGGCTAGCCTTTAGGCAAAAAAGGGGTGGGTTTTGCTGAGGAAGGAGACATTGGTCCATGAGAGGAAGGGGAGGAGGGAGGGGTAGCCAAAGAAGGAGATGGCAAAGGTGTCAATGGAGGGTAGGGAGGAGGTTGAGAGGGTGGCCAAGGAGTTATTGTTGGCCTTGAGCCCCACCTTAGAGCCGAGATCATTGTGATCTCACCAGGAGTTGGGGGGACGGCTTCTAGGCAACCTTATTTCACACCAACAAGCTCGTGATCTATGTGGCCCCACATGTGTCATCACCATGGAGAAAGGAAGCAACCCTTGAGCATACAACCCCTTCAAGCATAGCCACCTCTTCAACACCATGCACTTATGCATATCATCATGTGTCAACTTCACAAGCTCAATATTCAACCATGCCATCCTTTGGTTTGAGAGCAAGGGTAGTATGCAACCATGCCCACAACAAACATACTTGATTTGTAAGAGGCCCTTGGTGACATTGATGACTACTAGTGCCGATAGTGGACTTGGTTGATTGCTAATATGTCACAATCATGATGTTGTGGTAGGATACCTATCAAGCCACTAACCCTAGGTTTCAAAGGAAACAGACAAGAAAGATGAAAGAAACAAAAGAATCCAAAATAATCAAAGTATTGTAGCGAAAGCGTGGTAGGTCCTAAACCCATGGGCCTTATGATACAACTTACCATCAAAAAATGATAAGCCCAGTTTTTCTCAATATGAGGGCATCTCAAATCCTCTAAGGGAGAGAGGATGTAATGAATCATAGAAATAAAGAAATAAAAACCGAAAGGCTTAAATCTTTTGCTTCACTTTGTCATGTTTTCTTCCCCTAGTCACATCAGTTCAGATTAGTTCGATTGGCATACAAAGATGAGATATGCCATCTAGGGATCAAATGTGCAAAGCCAAGATAATGTTGCTTGTAAATAGAGGTAGGATCCCCCCCCCTTTTGTGATCATTGATCGATTAGAAAATTAATCACGCAACTCTATAAAGAGCATTGCGTAAGCAAGCTTGTAACTCAGTAAAGAGCACTATGCAATCAAGCTCATAAAGGCTATATAAAGCCTATAAGGCTTTCACTACTAGTTATTCATTATTTGTTAACTCTTAGAGAGTAATGTGTATATATGTATATGTATATGTATGTATGTATGTATGTGTGTGTGTGTGTGTGTGTGTGTGTCTATATATATATATATATATAGAGAGAGAGAGAGAGAGAGAGAGAGAAAATATAGAGGAGAGAGAGTAAGAGTTAGAGAGGGAAAGAGTGAGAAGAAAGGAATGAGATTTTGAAATCCCATTGACAATCCCCTCTCCATACAGTCCTAATATTGTGTTCTCCATCCTTATCACTACTCTATTCTCCATACTCTGCACTATCCTACTCTCCATTCTAATCTTGTATCACCCCTCTCTCTAACCTAACTTTACTATCCATCAAAGATCTTCATTCTCTCTACTTTACTAAGTCACAGTTTCAAGGGCCAGCACTGGCAAGGACCCTAGAAAGAAAGTATAACAAAGAACACCTTAGAGAATTTGCATGAGAAGTTGTTCATCCTTAAGTGAAGGAATGTCAAAGCTGAAGTGGCCGTGCACATAGACAATATCCCTATTGCTCCAACTCAAATCTAGGTGCTCTCTTTATGCTTAAAATGATAAGGTGTTACATTACAACCTTATGATATAGGAAAGGCATCAATATATGTTATTGTGAGTTACAAGGGATTGTTTATCTATCTCTTGTATAGACAAACTCATCATTTCCCCTTTGTGGAATATTACAAGAGATTGTTTGATTATCATTATGTTTTAAAAAAGATCTATACTTGTTATGGAAAAGGGGATGTTGATGTTTGTTTTTTATCGAATCTTGGAAAAACTCCTAAGGTAGTGAGTTGATGAGCCCTAAATCTCTCATAGGGATTCCCTTACTAGGAATCAATTTTGTATTGCATGCTAAGACAAGCACCAGTAATAAGAGGTCTCTTGGTAGTGGTTAACTCTACTCTTGAGGCATGTGGGAACGAGAGGGTCTCTAGTTGTAATTCTCGTTGTATGTTTGATAGTGGACTGAGATAGAGTAGAAACCTTGCAAACCCGAGATAAGTTCTCCCTTAAGACCTTGACACTAGCTAAGGGCAGATTGGTAGATTGTGCCCATACGAGTTGGACATGGGTATTTAGGTACCTTAGATATGGATATTGGTGTAAGGGACACAATGCCGGTGTGGCATTGCACCTTGGAGAAGGTGCGGATAAATACTATATTTACAATTATTTTCACAAGACTATTTGAAATTGTCTTTGTATTGTGCCTAATTTATATGAAAGAACTTTTTAATAGATTAATTAATTATAATA
This sequence comes from Lygodium microphyllum, assembly GCF_053477565.2. Taxonomy (NCBI): domain Eukaryota; kingdom Viridiplantae; phylum Streptophyta; class Polypodiopsida; order Schizaeales; family Lygodiaceae; genus Lygodium; species Lygodium microphyllum. Next base: position 75,456 of record NW_028229642.1, on the reverse strand, counting down.
TTTTTATTTGTTGATCAAAATTGTGTTAGGATAATTAGATAACTAAAAATACTCCTACAGAGAATTGGGTGGTTAGATCCCTAATTTATCTTTCGTATGGCAAGGTTATCTTGGTTAGTTGAGATCCTTCCATCGTAAGTCGATTAGGTAAAGCTAAGAAGGTTATATTTCCCATGGCAAGGTTATCTTGGTTAGTTGAGAGCCTTCCATTGTAAGTCGAACATTAGATTAGGTAAAGCTAAGAAGGGCCGAATGATGACTATCCTAAGTGTGTCATTTTAGAACCCAACTAATGCCATTTTAGGGGATTGGAGTTGAGACTAAACCTCATGGCTAGAGGAGTTGATGCATGTTGCTCCTCCTCATTTCTTACTATCTTTGAACCAAGTGTGGCAATGGTTCGCTCTAGCTTGGGGGATGATAGCAATGCAAGGACCTCAAAAGCTAACACTAGAAGGTTGATAGAAGACTATAGTATTTTATATTGGATTCCCTATTTTTAGGTAATCCTTGTGGGGTTGAAGTGGAGCTTTCCCTGTGAGGTAGACTCAAGTAGTTTAAGGTTATGAATGTTTGGTTATTCTAAGGAGTTTCAGACATTAGTAATCTTGATTATTTCTTGATGGGCTACTAAAAAATGTGCTATCGATATTTGTTTAGGTAGGCACGTTACATGGTATCAGAGCAAAGAAAAAATTCAATATGAATCCACATATGGTTTGGAAATTGTTAAAATGACTTAGATTCTTAGTCTTTCGGGCTATGTTCACATCAACTATGCATTCTCTAAACTTTGATAGGAGAGATTGATTCATGCTTACTTTGGATCAAATTTGTAACCCATCTTCACATTACGGTGAAACATACTAGTGTAAAAGGCATTGGATGTGTGAAGGCATATACTGCCTCATCAATGCGGATTGTCTTGCTTACATCCAAAACATGATGCAAATTCAATTAATGGAAAGTATTAAGGTTATCTACTTATTTATTTTTGAAGAATCTAAATCAAACCTACCCTCCACATAGATGGGCAACAAATTCAACAAAACTGCTATGTCTATGGGCAAGTGATTCAAGTTATTGTGACTAATAGAGTTGTTATCCTAGGCCACTCTTGCCACAAAATTTTTTATAAAAAAGGCTACGCAAACCTTTGTTCCAAATATAGAATCCTAGAAGTTTTTGCCAAGCCTCCATGTTATCATATTATGGAGTATTGGATTTCCATGGATGTACTTTATAGTAGAACCCTTATCATGATGTAATGCATCTAGCTACCACTGAAAATAATTTGAATAAAAGTTGTTTTTCTTGCTTCAACACTTGCAAAAATTGTAGTTCTTAAAGAAAGTATTAAGTTAAAAGGTGAGTAAGCTTTATGAGACATATTAAACTAGACACATTATAACATTAGGATATTCCAACCATCATTGATCTCATCGAACTACTAGAGAAGAAATCCCTTCTCAAGCAGATAAAACCTCTTGAGTTTGGTGGGAAGGGTAAGGATGTGAAAACAGATGTTGAAGTTTGGATTGAATATATGGAAAACTATTTCAAAGCTTCATGGACAAGCACTCCTAACCAAGCCATGCTGGCTAAGCTAAAACTAACAAGGAAAGCACATCTCTAATGGGAGCAGATATCAAAATCTTGGAAATTGTTGCTACATGGGAACTCATAAAAGAAGCTATGTGTGGGAGGTAGCTTCCACCTTCCTATTGTTCCTTGAAGATGAACAAGTTCTTTGAGCTTTGCTAACTTGGATTGAGCTTGGAAGTGTATTACTCCCAATTTGAAAATCTCCAAAAGTAAGCTTTGGCTATACATATTGTCCAATAGATGGCCAAGTTTTGAGGGAAGAAACCCAAGTGGAAGCATGAGCAAGCAGAAGCAAGAGAGGTGTGAGCTATGGTAGATGGAGCAAGAGAGCAAGAGAGAGAGACTCAAGATGTGGGAACTCCAAGAGTCACAATGTGTGACCAGCCTTCTCTTTATTCAAATGTCATTGAAAGAATAAAGAATGAAGTGACACTGATGGATGGCCACCGCCTGCAGTGTGCAGGTGCAGGTATTGTTAGTGTAGTAATACATGGGTGGCTAGGCACAAGCACCTTTATCCCCAACAACCTCCCACTTAAAGATGAATGTGCCTCAAGTAAAGAGGGAATAATAATAAAAATGACAAAGTATAATGTGTACATAGAGTACAATAGGATGAGGAATAGATGTCATCTCATCCAACACCCATCAACTTTCTAAGGAAGGCAAAGCGCTCTATTGAGAGACTTTTTGTGAGCAGATCTACAAGATTTTGGTTGGTAAGGTCAACAGACCTGTCCTCAACGACCTCTTCAATAAAGTGATACCACACCTCAATGTGCTTTGTCTTCGCATATGGAAGACTGAATTCTTGGCTAATTGGATAGTACTTATAGAATTTGAATGCAATGTAGGGACCATGTCAGTCATACCAAGGTTTTCCACCAGGCAGCCCCTAACCAAAGAGCTTCCTTGCAAGCCTCAATGGTTGTAACATACTCAACCTTCGTAGTAGCGAGGGCCATGCATTTCTGCACCCTAGACATCCAATAAACAACACTCCCAGTAGCAAAGGTAACCACATAGCTAGAGGTGGATTCCCTACAGTCTACATGTCATGCATAATTAGAGTCAGTGTACCCTATGACTTCTATATTGTGGCCACCATAACATATCCACATATTTGATGTGCCCTTCAAGTATCTCAGCATACCCTTGATGGCATCCCAATGTTGCTTGCTTGCTGTAGCCATATAATGTGCCACAACTCCCATTGTAAAAGCGATGTCAGGAACGAGTGGCTATCATGGCATACATCAAACTACCCAACCATTGCGGATGGATAAGGGATCTTGGCCATCTCGGCCTTCTTCTCATCAGATTGTGGACAATCGGCGTGGCTCATCTTCACATGAGAAGGGAAAGGACAGCCAATATGCTTAACATCTTACATATGAAATCGCTCAAGGACCTTTTGGATATACTCCTTTTGTGACAAGTAAAGGAGCCCCTGAGAGTAGTCACGTGTAATGAACATTCCAAGAATATGTGAGGCATGTCCCATGTCTTTCATCTCAAAGCTCTTCTTGAGCTAGCTTTTCAGAGCATCCGACTCATTAGGAGCTCTCCCAGCAACAATCAACATGTCATTCACATAGAGAGTGCCAAAATCAAAAGGTTGCCATCACGACCTTCTTCGTGTATAAACATGGATCCATATCACTGTGTGTATAGCCTTGTGAATGCATAAAATCATCAAACTTGTGGTACCATTCCCTAGGTGCTTGCTTAGGGCCATAAAGACTCTTTTTCAATTTGCACACTAGGTGTTCCCTGCCTTTTTCCTCGAAGTCTTTAGGTCGCCGTATATAAATCTCCTCATGTAAGTCTCCATGTAAGAAAGCCATCTTAATATCCATCTAATTAAGGTTCATATCTAACTAAGCAACCGATGCTAGTACCAGGAGTAGGGTAGTCATCTTGACTACATGAGAAAAGACTTCCTCAAAGTCAACACCATGCTCCTATTTAAAACCCTTAGCAACTAATCTAGCCTTATAAGCAAGCTTGGGGCATCCACGGGTGCTCTTCAACTTGTACACCCACTTGCATGGCAGTTCACGCTTTCCACCATGCAAAGGAACTAACTCCCACATATGATTTTTCTATAAAGAGTCAAACTCTGACTACATGGCCCTCTCCCAAACAAGTGACTATCACCACGGTGCATGGCCTCATTATTCATAAGTGAGAGGCTCACTTGCATCTGTCACCACCATGACATAATCAACGGAGGGCTCAAACTGCTCAGGAGGACATCTGGCTCCAGGTTTAGAGTGTCTCAAGGCAGATTGAGGACTCTACACATTCTGTCTAACCTCATTGTCATGGGCCTTTGGAGCATCAACTACTACTGTAGGCTATCTAGTTGGCTGTACAAGATCAAGAGGCTTCTCTTGAAATATAACCCTACATATCTTGACTATCTGCTCAGGCTATTGATACACCTTTTCCTCATGGAAAACCTCATCATGGTTGCAGATGACTTTCCAAGCCAGTGGATCCCATAGGTGATAGCTCATCTCACTTGCATTCCCATAAAGAAAGATGCATTTCACGGACTTAGGATCCAACTTTGTGTGCTTGTCCTTGGGTACATGGCAAAAAGCCTCATAACCAAAGACACATAAATGAGCATATGAGGGAGGTTTTCCAGACTACACCTCCTCTGCAACCTAAAAGTTAATAATACTACAAGGAGATCGATCGATCAGGTGTATGACAATAGAGTTAGCCCAAAATTGTTGTGGTAAGCTTGCCTCTCTAAGCATACTAAAAAGTATTTCTCGTATTGCTTTGTTCATGCGCTTAGCCATACCATTTTGGGGTGGGGTGTACAGGACAGTCAACTGAAGCTTAATACCTCTCTCATCGCAAAACTACTCAAAGGCTTTAGAGACACACTCACCCCCATTATCTGACCATAAGCATTTCAATCTATACCCAACAACCAATGCAAGCCAACGTTGAAAGGTAGCCAAAACATTAGATTTCAGCTTTATGGGATATGTCCAGATCTTATGTGAGTAATCATCAATGAATATGACAAAGTACTTGGTGCCTCTTAACGATTGACAAGGCATAGGTCCACAGACATTTGAATGAATAAGAGCCAAAGGCTCACCTATGCGCAGAGTGCCAAAGTTATTGTGCATACTACATGTCTGATTGCCATACAAACAATGATCACATGACTCAAAACACTTATAGTCAAGGGGTGGAAAATACTGCAAATGAGTAAGCATTTTCATTCCCTTTAAGGACATGTACCCATGGTGATGATGCCAAAGAGATACATGTGGAACTACAGCTCCACAGATAAAACACGATCTACATATCTAGATACAACTACCAAGGGATATAAATGCCAGACTTGGCACCACATACCAGAATAAGATTCCCATGGGCGATCTCCCAAGAAGAATCCCCAAAGGAAACAAAGTAACCCTCATCATCCAATGTGCTAGTAGAGATAAGACTCTTCGTGAGAACTAATACTACATATCAAACATTATGCAAAGTAAACATACTGCCTAAACCAATGTATTTCACCAATACCAACTATCTGTAATGCCAAGTTATTTCTCAAACGGATAGATCTTGATACTGGACTTAGTAGGAATAATGTTGTGATAATTGGACTTATCTTACACTTTCCCTTTGCCCTTTTCCTTATGCTTGTCATCGTGCATTTTATGGCATTGCGGCCTGATATGCCCTATTTTCCCACAATAACGGCATGTCAAATTGGACTTACATCCACGAGACTTACTACGAGACTATCCATGGACTTAGAATGAGACTTCTACAAGTCTCTACTATGGCGGCCATTTTCGTTGTTGACATCAAGGTGACCTTGAATAGTCAGAGCATGAGAAGTATAAGAAGCATCCACATTCTTCCTATTTATCTCCTTTGTTTAGGAGTACACCCTCTACATCAGACAATTTTAGCCCATTCTTAGGCATATTTGCACATATAGCAGTACGAAATGTGCCCCAAGTCTCAGGCAGTGTGACCAACAAGAACAAAGGTGGAAGATGTCAATACCCTGCTGGCCAACAATAGAATGAAATGCAGTCAAATGCTGAGAAATATTGGTACATTCCTTTATACAAAGGTCCATAAGCTACCTTAGCCAATACATTTGAGAACAAGCTTGCTTATCATAGAGATTACGGATTTTCTCCCAAAGATCCCATGCAGACTGCATGTTAACCCTTAGATGAACAAAGTGGAAAATCCAAAAAATCTAAAGCAGAAGACAAGGCCAAGGCAAAAGTGAAATGGAAGACGAAGGCACACCAATAAAAATCTGGAAACACAATAAGTGCAAAAAAGTCCTAAATCAAGGAGAGAGGTGCACAAGAAAAAGCGCAAGTCACTACTTTTGTAAAAGAGCCCAAGGCGCACCATGATTTATTTTGTAAAAGAGCGCCGTGCTTTCACCCGTGCAAATTGTAAATGGTTAGAGCGATGGGTTGAGGCCATGCCAATAGGGAAGAGGAGAGAAAGGGTTGGAGGAATGAGCCAAGCCTTGATAAAAAAGGAGATGACCGCCCAAAGGGAATTAGGGTTGGGGTTTTGTATTGGTGCACAGATCGGACGCCGTATGCGCGCATAGTGAGCGTGAGAAGGTCCAAGAACAAAAGAACTCTACTTTTTGCACAAAAAACAATGAAGAAAGCTTGCACAACATGAAGCAAGAGACAAATTGGGTGCAATCTCCCCCCATGCCTTGTGTGAGCGCTCCACAAAGAATGTATTTTATATATTATTCATCTTCAAGCTAAAAAAATAGCCCAATTTACAATTAGCACACTTTAGCTTTTGTGTTTGCTTTTGTGCCACTAAAGAATTAAAGCTATTGGGCGCCCAAGGAGTCAGGCGGTACCCAAATACAATGTCCAATACAAATATTTAAATCGTACGCCCATGCGCATACAAAAATAATAAATAAATATCAAGCGCTTTAATAAATAAGCGCGTCAAAATATGGACGCCATGCCTAAGATACGCGCCCATAAAAAATTGATGATTTTTTGAATACACGCTATCTTCTAATGCTTCCCAATGCCATCGCTGCTTGCTCTACACATCAACTGAAGCATTCAAAATTGTTTGAAAAATAATATAATTAAACCGACAAAAGTGAATACCTAGCAGTCTTCAGCTACAAAAATAAATTGGTTAGAACTCAATCCTAACCTTAATTTATTACGAATGTGCACTCTAAACTCATAAACGTTTATTACTTTAAATATGTATTTTGCAGAATCACCCGCTATGGAATCACCCACTTACACATTAAATTAACAAAACACCCAAAAAGGATAGGCGTCCCCATCAAATTTTTGCACAAGAATCCACCTTGTGTACGAGCCCCGGTAATAAAATTTTACGGAATCCACCGCAAAACCTCACAGACTCCACCATGGAATATGCCTCCTGGGATCATACCCCTGGGGTGGGATAGTAATTGTCCTCGATTGCTATTAGCTCAATGTGGAGCTAACAGTGTGGGGAAAGCACTTAGGTCTCTAGCATGCATCCATTGGGCCTCTTCAACAGGATGATTTTGAAACTTGACCAAATATCTAGAATATCTATGGCCAATTCTAGTGGTCATAAAGTCAGTATCTATAATAGTTTCAAGCTCAAGGATTTCAGTTTCTCCATCTAGTAAAGGAGGGTTTTCATAGATAGGGTGTATAGGTAATTGTCCTCTAAAGGGTCATAATAAACTGATATGGAAAGTGTTGTGGATTTTCCAATGTTGTGGTAATTCTAGTTTAAAGGCATTGTCATTGATTTTGTATATGATCTTGAATGGGCCATAAAATCTAGGTGCTAATTTGACAATTGGGTGTTTATCTACACTTTGTAATCTGCGTTTTTCAATTCGTAACCAAACATAATCATCAACTTTAAAATTCCTAGCCTGTCTTTTCTTGTTTGCTTGTTTTGTGTATGACTGCTGCTGGGCTTTGGCAATCATATCTTTAACTTCATAAAAAATAGTAGCATGCATATTAGCAAAATTATCAGTAGTTTGAATTTTGTTTGATAATGATGTAACAAGTGTAGGCAATCGATATCCATAAATAATTTCAAAGGGTGTTTTCTTTGTAGCTGTATGTGGTGTGTTATTATATATGCAAACTGAAGTAAATGTAGATATGTATCCCATGTGTGTGGTTTTGAAATTGTATAAGCACGCAAAATATCTAAAATAGTACTGTTAGTAGCTTCTATTTGACCATTTGTTTTAGGATGAAATATAGATGAAAAATCAATCTTTGTTCCTAAGTTAGCAAACAAAGTAATCAAGAAATTATTGCAGAATCTAGAATCATGATAAAAAATAATGACTTTTGGTAAACCATGGTTAGTAAAAACAGTTTTAAAAAACAAGTGAGCAGCTTGAGATGTAGTTAAGATTTTCTTGCATGGAATAAAATATGCTTGTTTGCTGAACCTGTCTACAACAGTCCAAATCATATCGTGATTAGCTTTAGTGTTAGGTAGACCAGTGATAAAATCCATTGAAATCTGTTCCCATGGTCGTGATGGAATGGATAATGGCATTAATAAACTATATTGTTTACCATGGTGTCTTTTTACTCATTGACAAATTAGGCATTCAGATACAAAGTTAGATACATCAGTGTCCATATGTGGCCAATAAAAATCTTCAATCAATGTACGCAAAGCAGATATAATTCCTCTATGACCTTGATATGGGGGACAATGAATTTCATGCAAAACAAATGATCGAAATGGAACAGTCACACATAATCTTTTTTCATAAAACATAAATCCATTAGTGTAAGACAATGAATCAATAGGAATCCAATTATTTGCAACTAGTTTATTCCAATCAGCTTGAAAAGTAGGATCCTAATGATAAGTATCTTTCATAGGAATAAGGGAATCAAATGATATCACATAAATATTTTGAATTGTCGGTCTTCTACTCAAAGCATCAGCAACAACATTCTCTTTTCCAGGTTGATATTGTATAAGGGGATGGAAACTTTGAATAAAAGCAGTCCATTTAATGTGTCAGTCAGATATTTGTGGTTGACTAAGAAGATGTCTAATGCTTTGTTGGTCAATTTTGATCATGAATTCAAATCCCATTAAATAATGTTTCCATTGATATAAGGGTTGTACTACGGCTAGCAATTCCTTATCATAGGTGGAATATTTAAGTTTAGATGGTTTGAGTTTGCAGCTAGAGTAAGCTATGGGATGAGAATCTTGCATAAGGACTGCTCCTATCCCAGATCCACTAGCGTCAGTAACTACTAAAAAGAATGGTCTATTGAAGTCTGGTAATTGTAATACAGGAGCATGAGTTAAAGCATATTTCAGCAAATCAAAGGACTTTTGTTGATTGTCAAACCAAGTATACACGATACCCTTCTTTAAAAGTTTTGTCAAAAGTAATGCAAGTAATGAGAAATTCCTCACAAATTTTCTGTAAAAGCTAGCAAGACCTAGAAAAGAACGTAATTCATGCACATTTTTGGGTATCGGCCAATTTAAAATTGCTTCTATCTTTTTAGGGTCGACTTTAATACCTTCTGATGAAATAATATGTCCTAGATATTCAATTTCTGTTTGGAAGAATTCACTCTTTTCTGGATTAGCATATAATTGATTATCTTTTAATAACTTAAAAACTAAAGACAAATGTTCATAATGCTCATTCTCATTTTTACTGAAAACTAATATGTCATCAAAGAAAACAATGACACAATGCTGATGTTTCAGAAATATGCGATTCATCATACGACTGAATGTGGCTGGTGCATTAGTTAAACCGAAAGGCATAACCAAAAATTCATAATGTCCAAATTGTATTCTAAATGCAATTTTGAATATATCAGATTTGTCCAATCTTACTTGATGATATCCAGATTTAAGATCTATCTTACTGAATATGGCAGATCCTTCTAGCTTATCTATAAGATCATCTACTCTAGGAATCGGGTATCTATTCTTAACAGTAATTTTATTTAGGGCACGATAATCAATGCACATGTGATAGGTATTATTTTTCTTTTTCACTAATAAGATAGGTGCACCAAATGGAGAACTACTAGGTCTAATTAATCGTCTGTTAAGCAATCAGTCTATTTGGTTTTGAATTTCTTTCTCTTCAATTTGTTTATGTCTATATGGTGCTTTACATGGTAGTTGTGTTCCAGGAATTAAATCTATCTTATGATCTTCAGGACATGCAGGTGGTAATCCAGGTGGTAAATCAGTAGCAAAACAATCTTGGAATTGGGAAAGAAATTGTGCATGCCTAGGATGCATCTGTTTTTCTTTAGCTTGAATTTCATTCACCCATATTAAATAAGATTTGATACTTTTACGTAATGCATGTTTAGCCTGAGTATGAGTAAGCAATGAAAAATTATTGGAAGCATGCATACCATGCAGTGTGATTTGTTTTCCTTGAAAATAAATTTTAATTGAATGAGTAGAATAATCTATATCAGGATTGTATTGATGACGCTAGGGCATTCCTAAGATAATGTTACTAGACTGCAAAGGTACAACTAAGAAATTTCTACGTTCAATATAATCACCAATTTTAATTTCTAAATTATGCACCTCTTGTGTTCCATTATATCTCGTACCTAGGAATGCAGCCTTGATGCGATAATGTGTAGAAACAGTATGTAAATTCAATTCTTTGACCAATTTTGCAGAAATAAAGTCGTGTGCTCCCATCATCATGTAAAATAGTCTTTTCTTTACCATGCACAAAATATTTCATTGTTAATAAGGAATGGGGAGTTGGCATACATGGCATAGTATCAGAAGTAGTACCAATGTCGTCATCAGCTTTCGTAAAGTCTAACATCTCTTCACGTTCTTTATCTTTTATTGCTCCTAGATAATTGATATGAACAGATGGCTTTTTGGATTGACAATTGGTTGCTAGATGTCCAAGTTGATGACATTTGTAACAAACTATGGGTTTTGCTTTGGATACATTATTGGTAATGGCAGGAAGTTTAGGAATGTTGGGATTTGACGAGAGAGATGGCCTAGGGTTTGGGTTTGTGTTTGATGGCAAGGCAGGTGGTCGTGTCCAAGATTTACGGAATGAAGATGGAAGAAAACGACTTTGATTGAATCGTCAAAAATTTGAATTGAATTGTTTGAAACCAAAGTTACCATTAGTTGGAAATTGTTGTGGTCGCTTGTCTTGTCCGCAAATTTTGTCTTCAGTGTCATGGGCCAAGGAAATTGCATCTTCAAGGGTTGTTGGCTTGAACATATTGACCTCCGCATAAGAATGTCCAAGTAGGCCAGACATAAACTTGCATTTATGAGTTGCTTCAGGTACGTCTTCGAGCATTCGTAGTTGCAATAGAGCATTCCAGAAACATTCAGTATATTGTGAAATAGGTTCGCGATCCCTTTGTTGTAGCAAATCCCATTGTTTGATTGCTTTTTCATGGAATTGGGGAGGAAGGAAATTCAACAAAATTTTCTTTTGGAAAGTCTCCCAAGTAGTGGGACAATCAACGCTTTTGCGGACCACAGTCCACCATAAGGATGCTCGGTCAACTAAATGGTTAGTGACGCATTTAATTTTGTCTTTCTCAGCATATGTTTCTTCATGGAAATAATCATCAAATTGACTGATAAAAGCAAGGACAGTCTTTCCATCGCGTGATCCATTGAAAGTACGAAATTTGAAGTTTCTTTTACTTATCTTTGTTTCTTTCCGAATAGATTGGGCTTCAAGTGTTGCATCGATGGTACGTTGTATAAGATCTTCAGGTTGCGATCCATCTTGGTCGGTGGTAGATCGTTGCAGATTGGCCAATTGAGCTTGCAAAGCTTGTCGTGCTCTTCGTTCCTCTTATAGCTACATCATAATCAAATCCAACTTTTGCTCCATTGTTGGTTCGAATAGATCTCCTTTAGCCATAAAATCTTCCATGGTTTGATCAGTCATCCTGCAAAATTCCAAAAGACCTCACACACTCCAAACCTTGTTAGCGGGATGAGCGTAGCTCAAAGGTGGGTTTACAAAGCTTGTATATATATTTTTTAGTTTGGCTTTTGTAGTATTTCTCATTTACGATTACGAAATTCGATGTCACAATCGCCTTCCAAGAAAGTAATTTTGCGTATAGACTGCGTGTTGATGATTGTTCGTTGTAATCTGCTTCTATTAGTTCACAGGTGTGAACAGGGGCTTCCAGAGGGTAGTGGACTGATTCGTGAGTTGTTGAGTATGAATTGCTTTTATGATAGTTATTGAAGATGACTTGTAGGACCTTAGTGACTTGGATTACTTAGAGTACTTGGAGGTTTTTAGTCTAAAAGACTAATCGTGAATTTGGAGGACTTCAGGAGGTTTTCGCTAGATTCGGCGACAGGCAGTATGTGCTGTCGCCGTCGACGTGTGAATTTGAAGATTGAAGCTTTTTACTAAGCTTCTTTTGAAGCCTTATAACTTATCCTTAAAGCTTGTAAAGCTATGGTAAAGATTTTCTTATCTGAGAAGAAAGAACCAACGACTTCATGAAGGATCTTTCCATGTGGTCCTCCGCCTCTGCAGAGGCCGATCCCTCACGATCTGAGTATACAGCAGGGGGTTCTTGATTGCCAAGAACACGCTGGTATCGACCGTTTTCCACGAGACTGACTGTAGAGCTCGATCGTTCCAGGAGCTCCGCCTTTGCGCGAGATGGTAAGCGATTGGAAGCTCTCGATCTCAACTTCGCTTTGATACCATTGGTGCACAGATCGGACGCCGTATGCGCGTGTAGTGAGCGTCAGAAGGTCCCCAAGAACAAAAGAACTCTACTTTTTGCACAAAAAATAATGAAGAAAGCTTGCACGACATGAAGCAAGAGACAAATTGGGTGCAATCTCCCCCCATGCCTTGTGTGAGCGCTCCACAAAGCATGTATTTTATATATTATTCATCTTCAAGCTCAAAAAATAGCCCAATTTACAATTAGTACGCTTTAGCTTTTGTGTTTGCTTTTGTGCCACTAAAGAATTAAAGCTATTGGGCACCCAAGGAGTCAGTCGGTACCCAAATACAATGTCCAATACAAATATTTAAATCGTGCCCCATGCGCATACAAAAATAATAAATAAATATCAAGCGCTTTAATAAATAAGCGCGTCAAAATATGGACGCCATGCCTAAGATACGCGCCCATAAAAAATTGATGTTAATTTGAATACACGCTATCCTCCAATGCTTCCCAATGCCACCGCTGCTTGCTCTACACATCAACTGAAGCATTCACAATTGTTAGAAAAGTAATACAATTAAACCGACAAAAGTGAATACCTAGTAGTCTTCAGCTACCAAAATAAATTGGTTAGAACTCAATCCTAACCTTAATTTATTACAATTGCGTACTCTAAACTCATAAATGTTTATTAATTTAAATATGTATTTTACGGAATCACCCGCTATGGAATCACCCACTTACACATTAAATTAACAAAACGCCCGAAAAGGATAGGCGTCCCCATCGACTTTTCGCACAAGAATCCACCTTGTGTATGAGCCCCGGTAATAAAATTTTACGGAATCCACCGCAAAATCTCATAGAATCCACCATGGAATATGCCTCCTGGCATCATGTATAAAAGGCAAAAAGTGAATGGAGAAGCTCATTTTTGTGTGTTGCCAAAAGTAGCTCTCTTCTTCTTCTTCTTCTTCTTGCTTGCTTGCTTGAGCTTGTAGCTAAATTATCTCACAAACTATCACTATAAGATATAGACCTTATACCGACGTTTAAAGCGATGAAAATACAAACAACAAAATTTGCCCCCGTCGTCGCAAAAAGCGTCGTTATTGATGACGCCATAGAAACGTCGCTATTGGCGTCGCTATATGCTATAGCGACGCAACCAGTGAATTTGCAACGCGCATAGCGAGGCCAATAGCGACGCGAGCAATAAATTTGCGACGCAAATAGCGACGGTAACATGGAAAAAAAAAATTTGTGGCAGGGCAGCAAGTACTGTGTGTTGTATGAGAGCCATACAAATAGTTTTTGCACTACTACATACAAACCGCTTGCAAACAAAAAGAATGTATACTGAAATCATAAAACTGATACATGAAATAAATACATGATCGCATAAAATGCGATTGGTACAATCATGAAAGGATATCACTAATACATAGAATATGTCTACATAGATCAGGCGACTAAAAACTAAAGGTGTGTGAGCTCCAAGGATCCAAGGGCGAGCTATAGATCCTCGTCCCTCAAAAGCTCGTCCCACCGCAAAGGAGCATCGAACGGATTCTGCAAAAAAAGAAACAACATATCAATCCACCATACAATAATGCATTCAAATATCTCATGGTAACTACGGACAAGAAAGATGAGTGACTTACAGGGCCGCCGCGTCTATACAATCGGTCGATCAATGCATTGAGACCGTGCCTCTCTGCATATCGAGTCTCAAGGCCTTGCGGATCGCGATTTGTAATGGAGTGCTGCAAAGAAAACAAAATGCGAACTGTTAGAAACATGATTGTCAGTACAAAGAATATTTCAAAAAAACAAATAAGCAAAACAAAAGAGAAACCTACAAAGTCCTCCAAATATGTCCTGTGGCCGCTACTCCCAAGATGATGGACCACTCCGGCCTCGAGTCGTGCCCTCGCCGCCTCCCGCTCTGCTGACTCCAACGTCCTAGCGAATCTGTAGCCTCCTCCCTCAGTCGGTGCCAGTCGTTTGCATCTAACCACTCGGGCTTTGCAACCCCACTCTTGATTGCCTTGCAGGATCATCTATGTGACATGTATGCACACATGCAATCCATCATCCAGCTCGTAGAGAATCTATCTACTGCGGTTGGCACCGGAAACTCCTCGTGCAAGGATGCTACTATGTAGTCCTTGCTCCCCTCCAGTATGTTCTTCCAATGATCCAGGACGTTGTGCCGAAAAACTTGTTGGCACAACTCTCTCATGCGAGCCATCACCCTCATCCCCTCATCATTCATGATGATGGCTCCTGACCTACTATCAACCAGGTATCCATAACCCCTAGGAGTCTGCCTAAGATGGGTCCTCTCCCATCTCCGTCCATGCTCCTGGGCATATCCAGGAGACCCCTCTACATCCGGTGTACCGACGGGGGTAACCTCTCTCGGAGTGGCACTCAAAGGGGTGCCACCAAAGGGGGTGCTACCAAAAGGGGTGCCACCTGCTGACGGCTGCGCAAAAGCCGGAGTAACTGGAGTAGACGTCCCCACATGTGTGACAAATCCTGGAGGTGACGCAGCTCCAGCTGAATGACGAGACGAAGACACCACATCCGTGTCTCCAGCAGTATCCCCTGATCCCGATGCAGTCCCTCCCTCTGGCCCAAGTCGTGAGCGTCGAGATCGTCTGTTCAAAGTTGAAGCATCTGATCGTGCTGAAGCAGATCTAGTAGAGCGCCCTGACGAAGAACGAGACAACTCCTGGTTTGCCATCTCTCTGAATATTGCGAGCTGGTCTGGAGACATGCGTGCCATCATGTCCTGAAACTCCTCATCACTCATCCCTCGACTCATCCTGAAAATGTCACCTGCACAGATAAAAAATGGTGTTAGAATAATCAATTTAAACTTACAAAGCACAGTAATATAAATCATTTTTGAAAAATCCCTCTTAAAATGCATATCTTATGTACCTTTATGGAAGATCTAAACAACGAATTGAGTAATACAATTCTCCAAGAATGAAGTATTCTATGGTCCCATGTTAATCTCCTGACACAACTCTACATACACTAGAAGGTCGATAGACATGTCACCACAAAAGAACGAGTCTGCCTCCTTCTCAAAAAATTCTTGGACTACTGTATTTCCATCATTGCTAGCCGATGCAAGCTCCAAGCTTGCGGTGGCCTCCACCCCTTGTAATATCGACCCCTCTATTTGCATATTTTCTTCATCTATGCCTGGAACATCGCTTTGATCATATACTCTCGCACTTCGAGGAGTTGAAGGTATAACATACCACCATCGAGGTTGTCGAGGGTTTGGATAGAAGATTACGTGTTCACAAACACGTACAAAGCGAGTTCAAACCATTGTGACATAAACCATGTCGTATTACAATTAGCAAGCAAATGACTCTATGCACCTGTTCACAATGGGCCGGCAACACAAAGGTGTCGCGCAAATCTGTCCATTTTTTTTCGGAATCTATTTCGAGAAATCCAGATAGACCTCGTCGAACTGTTGCTCTAGCTCCTCCAAGTACCACTTTGAACCACTGCACATCGAATAGTATCACGGAGAAGCTACGGTAATCCACCGTAATAATACTTTGCAAGTTCCCAAAATACTCCATCTCATCCACAACCGTATTCGGATCTGTTGCTCGTCGCCGGCTCTCTTGCTCAAACCTTGCCATGACACCACAGTCCATTGTGGAGCGCATTTTGTCAATACACTCCACGCGAAGCTGCACTCCCCCTTCAGCACTCGACTGCGGCCAAAATGCCTCCATTTTACCTACCTCCTTCAAATCCATTCGTGAC
The DNA here is from genome assembly GCF_053477565.2 of Lygodium microphyllum. Lineage (NCBI taxonomy): Eukaryota > Viridiplantae > Streptophyta > Polypodiopsida > Schizaeales > Lygodiaceae > Lygodium > Lygodium microphyllum. Next base: position 59,299 of record NW_028229642.1, on the reverse strand, counting down.
CCTATAGTGTCTCTCTTTCCTGTGATGTGGTCCCATAGCAAGCAGCCCATATTCTTGAAAATATGCATGGGATCCAACAAGTGGTTGACCTATAAGTGGGTCCAATATGGCAACTCATAGAAAACTGAGAACCGTCGCATTCCATTTGGATGTGATTCCGGGTTTTCCATTTTCAGCTCATACCAGCTTGCAGCGTTCATACGTGTTGGAGGTCGTCTAAGAAAACCTTCCCTGAGTTCATGATCCTCCGACAAGAAAGCAGTGTGTCCTTGATATACCATCTTCTTCATGGTTCGTGACCTTCGGGAGTCTAGCTATGGCCCACACAATGGACATGCATGATAACCTGAGGTAACCAGACCTATAAGGCGAGCCACGACCTAGTGAATACTTGATTGAATGAAATAAAATATAGATATTACCAGCGAGAACGGAGGTCTGCTCACCTGAGCACTCTCCCAATCCCGGAAAGTCATGCATCGTCCACATGAGAATGGCTCGAATGTTGGCTGACCGCCGCCGACTCGCGTCTGCTCATATCTTGCACAGTGACCCCCTCCTCCCACAAAATCTTAAGCTCATCGACTAATGGACGAAGATACACGTCCATATTTTTTACTTTGTAGCGGCCCGGGACGAGTAAGCTTAGGATGAGATGTCCTTTCTTCGTAGAAAGCCATGGAGGGATGCTGTAGTTGACAAGCACTATAGGCCACACACTGTAAGAAGTCGAGCCAGACCGAATGGGTTCACACCATCCATGGCGAGACCGAGCCGAAGATTCCTTGGCTCTCGCGCAAAGCCTGGGAAGGTAGAGTCAATGTGGCTCCATGCGCGCGAATCCGCTGATATTCGTTGAACTCCATCCGTGGACCTATTCTGCACATGCCACATTGTCAAGCTTGCCATGCCAGATGTGCGAAACATGTGGTTTATGCAGGGGATGAGCAGAAAGGGTCTGAGAACTTTTTGAGGGATGGTTTGCCCTTGCAAGTCCTGTCGATACCTGTGAGCACCACACTTTGGACATGTCTCCATAGTCTCGTATTCATCTCGAAATAGTATGCAGTCGTTGATACATGCATGGATGTTATTGTAGTCCATGCCAAACTTCCGTAAAACATGTCGTGCATCATCACGAGACTCAAGCATGGTATTTGCAGGTGGTAATATGTGATATTTCAATAACTTGAAAAAAATCATAAAACACCTTGACAAAGCACAAATGTTTGCAATAATACTGTAAAAAAAAATAATCAATGAAGCCTATGTGCAAGGTACCTGAATAACTCAGTCACACTCGTATCGCTCCAACCATATTTTGCTTGCACACTTAAGAGTGCAAGCAATGTCTTCAACCGAGATACCCGGAACCCATCATATAATGGTATGGATGCTTCCTCTCTAAGCGGGTTAGATGTCTCAACATCCATGGGAATCAATGCATCGATCATTGCCTCCATCTCAGGCTCCAAGATTGTAGGTAGGTCGGGAAGGTTGTCTGTCTCCTCTGGCATTGACGGTATAGATAGGCCTTGCGAGTGGTGGATTGGCTCCTGCAATCCATCCATCGCACATCCACGAACTCTTCTAATTGGCCGCAAAGGGTGCACTCCCCCTTGGGTCGAGACTTCACCCCCCTGGATAGAAAATTTGCCAACAAGACCCAATCTTATTGTGTATGGTTTTCAATTAGCTTGCGAGTACAATGCATGATTAATATTAACTTCAAATTACCATTTGCTGAAAATCCGCAATCGCCTGATCAATGATCTCAGATTGAAACTCGCCAAATCGTCGTACGTGTTCTATAGACAATCGGCATTTTCGTCTAATTGCCAACTTGCATTGAGAACAAGAACATGGGACACGCTGATTAAGATACGTCTCGCGGTCTTGAACAATAAGACCTTCTTCGTTTTCCATCTTATCTACATTACAGCAAACGAGGCTTAAATGGATAGCTTTATGGAGATGTACGTTAAGTTGCAAGTTGACCATAAATCTTCCATTGTACATAGTAGTTGAGAGATTTTTTGATGTTATATCTCGGCCTTGTATCATGCTCAAGGATTTGTTTGTCCCGATAGATAATTATTCGTTATTGTAAAAAACTGCACTAGAGGGCTTTGAGTATAAGTAATCCATTTATGAGCATCATTGAGGATCTCTTAGTCTAATAATAAATCAGTCTCAACAAAAAGCATCTTAGAAATGTGGTTTTTTTGTCCTAGGATCGCGTATTAAAATTTATCAACTATAGTAATAAAATTTATTTCAATCAATTCTACTCATAGTCATAAGACCTGAAGAAAATATCCTATACTCAATTTAAGGGATTCTTCTTCTATAACAATACTTTTGGGTTCATTTTGATGAAGTACCGTAATGACCATTAGCTAGGGTATCATTTTCTTTTAGTCCTTCCGTTGACTAGTTGGCATGATTTCTAATTTGTTATGCCTATAAAGTTAATACAAAACAATGAATTATGCATATCATAATTAGATCCCCTACTTGGACATTATGAAGGACATGACCAATTTTAAGCCATCTTAAAGAGTCACCAATGTACATGGCCCATGGCAAAGCACATTGTATACCATTATCGATAAGTCTATTATCTTAAATTTCCTTCCCCTCCCTCTCCCTCTCTTTCTCTCCCTCTCTCTCCCTCTCCCTCTCTTTCTCTCTTTCTCTCTCATTTCCTCTCCTAAACAAGCAAAAAAGAAAGTGATTCAAACATTAAACAAGCAAGAGGGAGAGTGAGAGAGAGAATGCACTCTCCCTCCCTCTCCCTCTCTTTCTCTCCCTCTCTTTCTCTCCCTCTCTTTCTCTCTCATTTTCTAAATAAGCAAAAAATAAAGTGATTTAAACATTAAACAAGCAAAAGGGAGAGGGAGAGAGACAATGCACTCTCCCTCTCTTTCTCTTTCTCTCTCTCTCTCTCTCATTTCCTTCCCCTCCCTCTCCCTCTCCCTCTCTTTCTCTCCCTCTCTTTCTCTCTCATTTCCTCTCCTAAACAAGCAAAAAATAAAGTGATTTAAATATTAAACAAGCAAAAGGGAGAGGGAGAGAGAGAATGCACTCTCCCTCCCTCTCCCTCTCTTTCTCTTTCTCTTCCTCTCTCATTTCCTCCCCCTCCCTCTCCCTCTCCCTCTCCCTCTCTTTCTCTTTCTCTTTCTCCTTCTCTCCCTCTCTCTCCCTCTCCCTCTCCCTCTCTTTCTCTCTTACTCTCTTGTTTCCTCTCCTAAACAAGCAAAAAAGAAAGTGATTTAAATATTAAACAAGCAAAAGGGAGAGGGAGAGAGAGAATGCACTCTCCCTCTCCCTCTCTTTCTCTCTCATTTCCTCTCCTAAACAAGCAAAAGAGAGTGATTTAAACCTTAAACAAGCAAAAGAAAGAGAGAGGGAGACTCACCGATGAGATATGGCGAGCGTGGGGTGGCTCCTCTTTGCGATGAAGGCTCCTTCTCTCCTTCGCGAACAACGACGGCAACGGCAGCGGCAGCGGCGACAAGTCTTCTTCCTCTCCTTCTCTCACGACGGTCGCTCTCTCCCTCGCTCTCGCTCTCAAAACTCACAATGGAGCAAACGCGAAATGAAAACCGCACTCGGTTTCGGCTGCTTTTTTTCCCTGTGGAGCGTCGCTATTTGCGTCGCAAATGCAACGCAAATAGCGACGCTATTAGCGACGCTAATAGCGACGCTGCTATCCACCGTCGCTACTAGCTCAAATCCTTGTAGTGTATGGGTCTTCATCGACAACAATTTCTCCAACACTAAGGCTTATAGATCAATCATTCTTACGAGTAGCTGCTCCATGTATAATCATGATTAGTCTTCTAGACCCTAAAAATCTATAGTCTCTTTTGTAAGGTTGAAAGCCTCATTGTATAAGTCTTATAGACTTATTTTTTTAAAAAAACAAAAGAAAGCGATGTATTAATACTTTGTGACGCAAACCCAAGAGTTAGACTTGCTTCCATGCAATTTGTATAAAAATTGGTAGACTCTAGCATAGAGAGCAATTATGCAAGCTAAATGTGATAGCATAATGAAGAATGACACTTAGAAACTAGTGGATTGGACAATCAAGAGAAAGATTAATGGCACCAAGTTGTTGTAAAAGGTAAAGTACAATGTTGATGGTGGTGCGCAGATCGGATGCTGTACGCTCGCGTAGTGAATGTCGGAAGGTCCCCAAGAACAATAGAACTCTACTTTTTGCACAAATTACAAGGTAAAAAGCATGAACGACAAGAGCAAGAGACCAATTGGGTGCAATCTCCCCCCATGCCTTATGTGAGCACTCTACAAAGCATGTATTTTATGTATTATTCATCTTCAAGCTCAAATAATAGCCCAAATTACAAAATAGCAAGCTTTTAGCTTTTGAGTTTGCTTTAACACAAAATAGGAATAAAGCTAATGGACGGTGCCCAAAGAGTTTGGCACGCCCAATACAATGTCCAAATAGAAATAACATAATCATGCGTCCATGCGCATACAAAATAATAATAAATATCCGACGCCTCAATAAATAGGCGTGACAAAATATAGGCGCCATGCCTAAGGTATGCGCCCATCAAAATATAATCCATAAATTGAATACTCACTATCCTCCAATGCTTTCCTCCGCCACTACTGCTATCTCTACACATCAACTGAAGCATTCGCAATCGTTAGTAAAATAATACAATTAAACCGACAAAAGTGAATACCTAGCAGTCTTCAGCTACATAAATAAATCAACTGGTTAGAAATAAATCCTAACCTTAATTTATTACGAGTGCGCACTCTAAACTCATAAACGTTTATTAATTTACATTTTGCGGAATCACCCACTATGGAATTACCCATGTACACACTAAATTAATGAAACGCCCGAAAAGGACAGGCGTCCCCATCAACTTCTCGCACAAAGAATCCACTTTGTGTATGAGCCCCGGTCATCAAAGTTTACGGAATCCATCGTAAAACCTCACGGAATCCACCGTGGCACGGAATCCACCGTGAAATATGCCTCCTGGCATCATACCCCCGGGGTGGGATAGCAATTGACCTCAATTGCTATTAGCTCAATGTGGAGCTAACAAAGTGGGGAAAGCATTTAAGTCTCTAGCATGCATCCATTGTGCTTCCTCTACAGGATGGTTCTTAAACTTAACTAGATATCTAGAATATCTTCGGCCAATTCTAGTGGTCATAAAGTCAGTATCTATGATAGCTTCAGGTTCAAGTATTTCAGTCTCTTCCTCTAACAAAGGTGGGTTTTCATAAACAGGGTGTACAGGTAATTGGCCTCTAAAGGGTCTTAATAAACTAATGTGAAATGTGTTGTGAATTTTCCAATGAGGTGGTAATTCTAACTTGAATGCATTGTCATTTATTTTATGAATGATCCTAAATGTTCCATAGAATCTAGGGGCTAATTTGACAACTGGGTGTCTATCTACACTTTGTAGTCTACGTTTTTCTATTCTCAACCAAACATAGTCATCAATTTTGAAATTCATTGCTTGTCTTTTCTTATTCGCTTGTTTGGTATATGATTGCTAGGCTTTGGCAATCATATCTTTAACCTCATCAAAGATAGTATTATGCATACTAGCAATATCATCAGCACTCTGAATTCTATTTGACAAAGATGCAACAGGTGTAGATAATATATATCCATAAATCACTTCAAACGGTGCTTTCTTTGTAGATATGTGTGGTGTATTGTTATATGCAAACTGTAATAAATGCAAATGTGTGTCCCATGTCTGAGGTTTAGAAATAGTATATGCACGTAAGAGATCTAGAATAGTGCTATTAGTGGCTTCTGTTTGTCCATTAGTTTCAAGATGAAATGCAGATGAGAAATCAATCTTTGTGCCTAGGTTAGCAAATAGAGTAATCCAAAAGTTGTTACAAAATCTAGAATCACGATCTGAAATAATAACTTTTGGCAATCCATGGTTAGTGAAAACAGTTTTCAAAAACAATTGTGCTGCTTGTGATGCTGTTAAAGTTTTCTTACATGGAATGAAATATGCTTGTTTACTAAACCTATCTACTACTGTCCAAATCATATCATGGTTAGATTTAGTATTAGGTAAACCAGTAATAAAATCCATAGAAATTTGTTCCCAAGGTTATGTGGAATAGATAAAGGCATAAATAATCCATACTATTTACCATGATGTCTCTTAACTCTTTGACAAATCAAACATTCAGAAACAAAGTTAGATACATCAGTGTCCATATGTGGCTAATAAAAATCTTCAGTTAATGTACGTAAAGTAGATATGATACCTCTATGACCTTGATATGGGGGACAATGAATCTCATTCAAAAGAAAAGATCGGAATGGAATTGTAACACACAATCTCTTTTCATAAAACATAAATCTATCATTATATGACAGTGAATCAATAGGAATTAAGTTATTTTGAACTAATTTATTCCAATCAGCATGAAAAGTAATATCCTGATGATAAGTATCTTTCATATCAATCAAAGAATCAAAAGATATAACAGAAATATTATGAATGACAGGTCTTCTACTTAATGCATCAGCCCCACTACATTTTCTTTTCCGGGTTGATATTGAATGATAGGATGAAAACTCTGAATAAAAGATGCCCATTTGATATGTCGGTCAGATATTTGGGGTTGACTAAGTAAATGTCTAATACTTTGCTGATTGGTCTTAATCATAAATTCTGAACCCATTAAGTAGTGTTTCCACTGTCTTAATGCTTGTACAACAGCTAATAGTTCTTTGTCATATGTGGAATATTTCAGTTCAGAGGGTTTCAGCTTACAACTAGAATAGGCTATAGGATGATTATCCTACATAAGTACAGCTCCTATTCCTGATCCACTAGCATCGGTCACTACTAGAAAGAATGGCCTGTTAAAATCAGGCAACTGTAGGACATGGGCATGGGTTAATGCATGTTTCAATAAGTCAAAGGATTTCTGTTGATTTTCGGACCAATGATAGACAATACATTTCTTGAGAAGTTTAGTCAGTGGTAAAGCAAGTAATGAAAAATTACGTACAAACTTCCTATAGAAACTAGCAAGACCAAGGAATGACCGTAACTCATGCACATTTTTAGGTACAGGCCAATTCAATATTGCATCTATTTTCTTAGGATCAACTTTAATTCCATCAGATGATACAATATGACCTAAATACTCAATTTCTATTTTAAAGAATTCACTCTTTTCAGGATTTGCATACAGTTGATTATCTTTTAATAACTGAAAAACCAATGACAAATGCTCATAATGTTCTTTCTCATTTTGACTAAACACCAAAATATCATCAAAGAAGACAATTACAAAATACTGATATTTCAAAAATATACGGTTCATCATTCTACTAAATGTAGCAGGTGCATTAGTCAATCCAAATGGCATCACTAAAAATTCATAATGACCAAACTGTGTCCTAAATGCAGTCTTGAATATGTCTGACTTATGTAGTCTCACTTGATGATAACCAGACTTAAGGTCTATTTTACTAAATATAGCAGATCCTTGCAGTTTGTCCATAAGGTCATCAACTCTAGGAATGGGATACCTATTCTTTACAGTGATCTTATTTAAAGCTCGATAGTCAATGCACATACGATAGGTATTATTCTTTTTCTTGACTAACAAAACAAGTGCACCGAATGGAGAACTACTAGGTCTAATCAATCCTCTATTTAGTAATTCCTCAACTTGACTCTGAATTTCTTTTTGCTCTATCTGGTTATGCCTATATGGTGCTTTGCAAGGTGGTTGTGTACCAGGAATCAAATCTATTTTATGGTCTTCTGGACGTGAAGGAGGTAAACTATGTGGTAGGTCTTCGGCAAAACAATCTTTAAAATGTGCAAGAAATTCTTTATGCCTAGGATGCAGATGATTTTCTTTTTCTTGCAGTTCATTCACCCAAATGAGATAGGATTTACTACTCTTGCGTAATGCACGTTTAGCTTGAGTATGTGAAAGCAGTGGAAAAACATTAGATGCATGCATACCATACAATGTAATATGTTTTCCTTGAAAATTAATATTCATTGAATGTGTGGAATAGTCTATATCTGGGTTATGCTGATGACGCCAAGGCATACCTAAAATAATGTCACTCGACTGTAATGGAACAACTAGGAAATTTCTTCTTTCAGTGTATTGACCAATTTGAATCTCTAAGTCATGCACTTCCTGTGTACCATTATACCTAGTGCCTAAGAATGCTGCTTTGATGCGATAATGCGTAGGTACAGTCTGTAACTTCAATTCCTTTACTAACTTTGCTGAAATAAAATCATGAGTGCTACCGTCATCATGCAAAATAATCTTTTCCTTTCCATGCACCAAACATTTCATAGTCAATAAAGAATGTGGAGTTGGCATACCTGGTAAAGTATCCGAAGGAGTAGTAGTGTCATCCTCATCTTCCGTGAAATCAGGCATATCTTCATGTTCTTCATCGTCCATTGCTCCAAGGTAGTTGATATGGGCAGGTGGCTTCTTCGAATGGCAATTTGCTGCTAAATATCCAGGCTGGTGGCATTTATAACATACTTTTGGCTTGGCTTTGGTTACATTGTTTGCAATGGCATGAAGTCTAGGGACATTAGGATTTGGCTGTGGAATAGGCTTAGGGTTTTGATTGACATTGGATGGTAAAGCAGGTGGTTTTGCCCAATTTTTATGGAAAGGTGATGAAGAGAAACGACCTGGATTAAATCTTCTAAAATTGGAATTGAATTGCTTAGATCCATAGTTACCATTGGCTTGGAATTGCTGTGGACGTCTATCTCTACCTCCTAGCTTGTCTTCAGTGTCGTGAGCTAGTGAAATGGCGTCTTTAAGAGTAGCAGGCTGAACATCTTAACTTCAGCGTAGTAATGCCCAAGGAGTCCAGACATATACTTGCGCTTGTGTGTCACTGCAGGTACGTCTTCAAGCATGCGTAACTGGAGTAGTGCATTCCAAAAACGCTCTGTATATACTGAGGAATAGGCTCACGTTCCCGTTGTTGAAGAAGATCCCATTGCTTTATGGCTTTCTCATAAAATTGTGGAGGAATGAAATTCTGCATAAACTTCTTCTTGAAATTCTCCCAGGTAGCGGGACAATCTATACTCTTGCATACTACAGTCCACCAAAGAGATGCTCTGTCCACTAAATGATTAGTGACACACTTGATTTTATCTTTTTCTGCATAGGTTTCCTCATGGAAATAGTCGTCAAATTGACTAATGAATGCAAGAACAGTTTTTCCCTCTCGTATGCCATTGAAAGTACGGAATTTGAAACTTCTTTTACTTATCTTTGATTCCTTGCGGATGATTTGAGCTTCGAGAGTCGCGTCGATGGTACGTCGGATAAGATCTTCAGATTGAGGTTCTTCTTTGTCGGTAGACGATCTTTGTAAATTTGCCAGTTGAACTTGCAATGCTTGCCTAGCCCTTCGTTCTTCATCCAATTGCATCATAATTAAATCCAGCTTTTGCTCCATCGTAGGCTCAGGTAGGTCGCCTTCAGCCATAAGATCATCCATATGTGGTTCCGTTATCCTGCAAAACTCAAAAGACCTTTCTCACTCAAAATCAAGTTAGCGGGATGAGCGTAGCTCAAGTTCGGGAATACAAGGCTTATGTATTTTTGGGTGTGGCTTTCACAATCTTCGAAAAATCTGTGTTTTTATCCTTCTTCATATGCTGAAAATGCTTCAGCAAACCTGCGTATGGGTAGAGTACCTTCTAATGAACAACTTTGTAGTTCGGAGTTTCTGCGTAGGAACAGCCCTTCTATGAGTTTTGGACAGAAGTCAGTTTTGACTCCAGTTGACTTGTCTGACTTGCAGAGTACCAGACTAATGTGACTTGCAGAGTTTGTTGACTTGCAAAACTTGCTTGCTTTGTGGAACTTGCAGAACTTTGACTTGTTAGAACTTGCTGAACTTGACTGGTTGTGTGTGACTTGAAGTTTGTTATGACTTGATTGATTAGAGCTTAAGTGATTAAGCTTGATAGCTTAATCTCAAGACAATGGCGAAAATCGTGGGGGGGGCCGTTTTTTCAGCCGGCAAGATTTGCGCTGACATCCTCAGAGGCGCCATGAAAATTCGAAATTTTTAAGCTCTTTAAAGCTTAAGTTAAGCTTCTCAACTTGATTAACTTATAAACTTTTGGGATTAAGGGAGAGCTTATCTTTGTTCTTGACGGCTTGATGTAGGAGAGTTGGGAGTGGTCCTCTGCCTCTGCAGACCGGTCCTTCGCGATCCGATGATGGAAATAGGGGTTCTTGATCGCCAGAAATCTGCTTGTATCGACAGTTCGCGACGAGATTGACCGTAGAGCCCGATCGTTCCAGGAGCTCTGCCTTCGCACGAGATGGGTAGCGATTGGAAGCTCTTGATCTCAGCTTCGCTCTGATACCACTGGTGCGCAGATCGGATGCTGTACGCTCGTGTAGTGAATGCCGGAAGGTCCTCAAGAATAATAGAACTCTACTTTTTGCACAAATTACAAGGTAAAAAGCATGAACGACAAGAGCAAGAGACCAATTGGGTGCAATCTCCCCCCATGCCTTGTGTGAGCGCTCCACAAAGCATGTATTTTATGTATTATTCATCTTCAAGCTCAAATAATAGCCCAAATTACAAAATAGCAAGCTTTTAGCTTTTGAGTTTGCTTTAACACAAAATAGGAATAAAGCTAATGGACGGTGCCCAAAGAGTCTGGCACGCCCAATACAATGTCCAAATAGAAATAACATAATCATGCGCCCATGCACATACAAAATAATAATAAATATCCGACGCCTCAATAAATAGGCGTGACAAAATATAGGCGCCATGCCTAAGGTATGCGCCCATCAAAATATAATCCATAAATCGAATACTCGCTATCCTCCAATGCTTTCCTCCGCCACTGCTGCTATCTCTACACATCAACTGAAGCATTCACAATCGTTAGTAAAATAATACAATTAAACCGACAAAAGTGAATACCTAGCAGTCTTCAGCTACATAAATAAATCAACTGGTTAGAAATAAATCCTAACCTTAATTTATTACGAGTGCGCACTCTAAACTCATAAACGTTTATTAATTTAATATGCATTTTGCAGAATCACCCGCTATGGAATCACCCATGTACACACTAAATTAATGAAACGCCCAAAAAGGACAGGCGTCCCCATCAACTTCTCGCACAAAGAATCCACTTTGTGTATGAGCCCCGGTCATCAAAGTTTACGGAATCCACCGTAAAATCTCACGGAATCCACCGTGGCACGGAATCCACCGTGAAATATGCCTCCTGGCAGCAGATGGAGCCTTAGAAAAGTACAAGGTTAGATTGGTCACACATAGATTTAGACAAATTAAACATCCTAATTTTCAAGAATCATTCACTCCAACTACCAAAATAACCACTATTCCCACAATACTTGTAGTGGCCACTCATAAGAAGTAAACAATTTTCCAAATGGATATTAAATCAACATTCTTGAATGGGGACATTGAGGAGGAGGTGTACATGTCTAAGGCACTAGGGGAAGAAGCCAAGGAATAAATCTTGGAACTATTAGGATACTAAGAGTTACATGCAAAATGAATGATTAGAATTTGGTCAATGTTTTGAGAATATAAAAGGCAAAAAGTGAATGAAGAAGCTCATTCTTGTGTGTGGCCAAAAGTAGCTCTCCTCTTCTTCTTGCTTGCTTGAGCTTATGCTTGAGAGAGGGAGTGTGAGAGTGTGAGGGAGTGAGTGTGTGAGGGTGAGGGACCATGGTGGGTGGAGAAGCTCTCCATCTTCTCCTCTCTTATTCTCTTTTGGAGAAGCTCTCCATCTTCTCCTCTCTTATTTTCTTTTCTTCTCTTCTCTTCTCTTGCTTGTGACAATGGAGCTTGGATCATGGAGCTCAATGATCAAGCTCGCTTGAAGCTTGCACTTTGATCGTGGAGCTACCGGAGTGCTCATGAGAGGAGGCAACTCGATTGAGCATGGAGGTAAGCTCGCTAAACTCGTAGAGAGAGATAGCGCATTGGATATGTGAGAGGTAGCCATTAGTGCTCGGCTTGAAACGCTTGAAAGAATAAGCGGTCCATGGGTCTTGGAGGTCGAGTGTAAGCTCCCACTACATTGCCTATCTGTTATGACAACATTATAATAAATCTTCATTTTGATGGACAAGATAATCATGGATCTCCAAAGCTCATTTAAGTCATCCCATATATCTTGATCTTAACCTTCAAGCTTAATGCTCTTGCATTTGATCAGCCTAATAAGAGATTTTTGCACTAAAACTTGCCAAATTTGGATCTTCCGATAGCCATAATTGCTGCCATTCAACTTTTCAATATATTGAAGATGGCATTTTCATTTGAATGACCAACCATACTACATGAAAAAGAGGCACAATATATACCAAATAGGCTATTGTAATACCTACAATTAGCCCAAAACCACTGCCAAAACAAGCTGAAAACAAGAGGTATGGACCAAATGATGAGATGTTCACAAACTATGACCAAAATAGCATCAAATGGAGGGGACTGCTCTCATAAATAATACAACGATATGCAATTATAGCATGCAAAAAAAAGGTACAACAATAAGAAATCAATGCCAAACAGGGGCAATCACTAATACAAAACAACCTGCATTACGTGAGCAAAATTTGAAGTAGCTCAAGCTCAACTACAAATAAAATCCAAAGCTCAATGTAACATCTAAGTGTCGAGTAAGCGGCTCCCACTAGAAAAAAGTCAAATGCCAGACGAGCAAAGAAAGCTCAAATCCTTACGTGAGTGGCATCCAAGCATCCAAGATACATCAAGTACAAAGCCGAGAGCATAAGACCCAATAAAAACTTCAAGCCAATAAGGTCATATACCTTTAAAGCATCCAATGAAGTAACTGACAACCAATGTCAAATGTTCTAAGCTCAAATGAATTCAATAGCATAACCAAGCATAGAGCTTCAATGTCATGCACCAATACATCCGATAGAATGCCCAATAGCATGAATGAGCATTAGGCATAGATTGTCCCTGTTAAAAGCTTGTTGTCCATTATATGTACAATAGTAAAATGACAGTTAAGATTGAGCAAAAGTGAGCTCAATCGAAGCCCAAAAACATTTCGGGAGCATGGCCAAGCATGTGGCATCAACCATAGACATCAATGTATCATTCCAAGTAGTCGGGAAGCATCAACAAGCAATAGGAATATGCTTTCATTGATAAAATAGCATTCAGCCCTATTTATTATAGCAGTACAAATGACAGTAAAAGTGAGCCAAATATGGGCTCAAATCAGTCCAAAAGCATTCCAATACATTGGCCAAACATTCCCCAAGTGTCCAACATCAAATGAGCGTCCCGGAAACATCACATAAGCTAAGATCATGACATTTCCTAAACAAATAGCATTCAGTCCTGTTATAACATTAATGATATCTATGAGAAAATAGAGCTTAAAAAGTGCTCAAATGAGTCCAATAGCTTCTCAAACCAATGACGTATGATCCCCCAAGTATCCGGCGACAAAACATAGGTATACATGCATCCTAGGAAGCATATACAAGCTCCAAACATTGAAGATACAACTATCTCTATTTTATGACAACATATTGCCATGTTTGCACAGTTAATAGCTCAAGCTCGATGACTCAAAACCAATGCTCAATGTTAATGGTTAATGCCGAGAGGAGTGGTAAATAATGCCAAAGCCTTTGTCCAATACCGGGGAGTGGTTGAGCAAGCACAAGTGCTTGAAAATGGCCACAACTGAAAAGCGTTTTTGTATTTTCAGCCTTGAATACTGAGCTGAATACTCCTTGAAATAAGTTCAATGTAGGCTCAAGAATACCCTGAGATAGCCCCAATAGGTCCTGAGAAGTCTTAGAGCAATGAGAGCTCAATATGAACCTCAAGAGGTGGAGCTATGACTCCCAATGATGAAACCCTATTGTAGGTAACTCAAATGAGAGTTGAAGAAATGCCGAATTGAGCTCAAGCTTATGAAGAAGAAGGATCTGATATCTATTGAAGGGAGAAGCCCAAGTGAAAGCATGAGCAAGCGGAAGTAAGAGAGGTGTGAGCTATGCCAAATGGAGCAAGAGAGCAAGAGAGAGAGACTCAAGATATGGGAACTCCAACAATCACAATGTGTGACTAGCCTTCCCTTTATTCAAGTGTCACTAAAATAATAAAGAATGAAGTGACAATGGTAGACACCCATTGCATGTTCAATGTGTAGGTGCGGGTACTATTAGTGTAGTAATACATGGGCAGCTAGGCACATGCGCCTTTACCCCCAACAAGCTTTGTCGAGGGTTAAATCCTCCTTTGGATAGTCAATTGGAAGCTGTGCAACCTAAGGATCTTCAAGATGCTCTCCTTAGAGCTAAAGCTTTGATTGTTCAAATAGAGACCAATGTCTTGAAGATAATACCACTCAATGTACTCCAAGGAAGACTTTGATGATCCAAAGGACCATGGAAAGAAGTGCCATAAGTGTGGAGAGTTAGGACACATATTAAGAAGATGCCTTACTTGCCAATGTTTTCATTGCAATGAGCTAGGGGATATCCAAGATGATTACTCTAAACTAGATCAAGAAGATGAGAAATCAGTAGAGACGCAGAGTCATACAAGTTCAACATTCGATTTATTGCAAGAATTACATAATGGTGAAGAAGGAAAGCACATTATATCCTTTGAAGATGAGTAGAAGTATTAAAAAGATGTAATAAGCCTTATACTTGTAATGGATCCTACTCTTGTATGCCAAACAAAGAGAATACATGCTGCTATACTAGCAATAGATCAGGCCCAAAACCAGGCCAAAAAGTGTGTAATAGGAAGAAGACTAAGCCAATACATTGTTGTCCACAAGTAGGAAGGACTAGAGTGTTGAATACAAATGTTTGCTCTCAAAGAAACTCCTCAAAACTAATTTTTAGCATGGTCTTCCATAAAACTATAGTAAATTGACATGTAATTGTAGGCAAACATGCAAAAGAATAAACTCCCATTGCTAGGGAAATTTGGATAGCAACCGAGATACGCAATGCAACTAACAATGTAAAGATAGAGCATAAACCAACAAGTACCAAAGACTATCAAAACATCTAAGGTGTCAGGTACATAGATGGTAGTTTCTCTTGAGATGAGGACATCTCTATTCCACAAAGGAAGGTAATATATCTTGGAAATAAAGAAATAAAAAACAAAAGACTTAAATCTTTCACTTTAGTCTATTACGTGTTCTCTCCATGGCCATCAACATTGTATTTCCATTGACAAAATATAGAAGAGAGAGAGAGTAAGAGTTAGAGAGGAAAAGAGTGAGAAGAAATGAACAAGATCTCAAAATCCCATTGACAATCCCCTCTCCATATGCTCTTGATATTGTATTCTCCATTCTTATCACTACCTCTATTATCCACGCTTCTCCCTATTCTACTTTCCATTCTAATCTTGTATCACCCTTCTCTCTAACCTAACTTTGCCACCCATCAAAGATCTTCATTCCCTCTACTTTACAAAGTCACTGCTTTAGGAGCAAACATGCACTTGAGGACTGGCAAGTACTCGAGAAAGAAAATATAGCAAATAACACCTTAGAGAATTTGCACAAGAAGCATAACCTCTGAGTGAAGGAATGCTAAATTCGAATGAGGAGTGGTGCACACATACAATATACCTATTGCTCCAACTCAAGTCCAAGTGCTCTCTTTGCATTTAAAAACACTTTTTAATATAAATAAGGAGTGAGCATGCATGATAAGGTGTTGTATCAAAACCCTATCATATAGGAAATGCATCAAGATATGTTATCGTGGTTTACAAGGGATTATATATATACCTCTTATATAGATAAACTGATTGTTTTCCCTTTATGGAGTATTATAAGGGATTGTATGAGTATTGTTACTTTTTAAAGAGAATTCATACTTGTTATAAAAAAGGGGATCTTAAGCTATGTTACTGGATTTGGATAGAGATGCTTTCCTAGATGAGATAGATTATTTGCCTTCTTTTGATTGAATCTTGGAAAAACTTTCAAGGTGATGAGTTGATAAATCCCAAGTCTCTCATCGAGATTCTCTCACTAGGAATCAAATCTGTCTTGGATACTAGGACTAGCACTAGTGATGTGAGGTCTCTCTAGAGTGGTCGACTCTACTCTTGCAACATAAATGGGAATGGGTGGGGCTTTCATTGTAATTCCCACTATATGCTTGATAGTGAACTAGGATAGAGTAGAAACCTTGCGAGCTCACGATAGGCCCTTCGAAAGGTCCCAATGCTAGTTAAGTTGGATTGGTGGATTGTGCCTATGGGAGTTGGACACATGTATCTAGGTACTGTGGATATGGATCCCATTATAAGAGAGAGAATGCAGCTGTGACATTGCATCTTGGAGAAGGTATCGATAAACACTCAGTTTGCAATTATTTTCTAAAGATTGTTTGAAATTGTCTTCATGTTGTGCTAATTTATGTGAAAGAACTTATTTTATGAATTAATTAATGAAGCTTTTGTATATGCTAAACAAAACCGTGTTAAGATAATTAGATAACTAAAAATACTCTTAGATCCCTGGTGAGTCTTTCCTTTGGCAAGGTGGTCTTGGTTAGCCGTGCGAGAGGCTTCCATCATAACTCAAATGTTAGATTAGGTAAAGTTAGAAAGGTATGAATAATGATTGTCCTAAGTGTGTCATCTTAGAACCCAACTAGTGCCTTTAGGGGATCTCATGGGTAGAGGGGTTGATGCACTTTGCTCCCCCTCATTTCTCACTCTTTGTGAACCAACTGTGGAAATGGTTCACTTTGGCTTGAGGGATGATAGCCATATAGTGACCTCAGAAAGCTGGTGCTAAAAGGCTGATAGGAGACTATAGTATTTTATGTTAGGTTTCCCATTTTCAGGTTGATCCTTGTGGGGTCGAGGCGAAGCTTCCCCTATAGGATAGACTCAAATAGTTCAAGGTTACGAATGCTTGGTTATTCCAAGGAGTCCTGGATCGTAGAAATCATGATTACTTCTTGATGGGCTAGTAAAATACATGATGCTATTGAAATTTGTTTAAGTAGGCATGCTACAATACAAATGGGCACAATTGAGGTTCTTAGGAAAAAGTGGTTAACTTCCTCTCTTTCTTTTCTCCCAAATTCTTTGTGTGCATCCTCTCTTCTTT
This sequence comes from Lygodium microphyllum, assembly GCF_053477565.2. Lineage (NCBI taxonomy): Eukaryota > Viridiplantae > Streptophyta > Polypodiopsida > Schizaeales > Lygodiaceae > Lygodium > Lygodium microphyllum. The sequence continues at coordinate 42,086 of NW_028229642.1, read as the reverse complement.
CTCATACTTGTGCAACAACTATGGATTCTTGGTGTATGAGTCCCAAGGAGGAACCACGTGATCTCATCTCTTGATCAGTGTGGGTGTGTCTTAGGTCTTGTGTGTGTGTGTTCATATAGCAAGAGAGGTCTTGTTGTATGTTTCATGGTGAGGAGCAAAACTCTAAGCATATACTTTGTTGGCTAGTTATTTTGGTTTTGTGCTTCATTGTGTACTGGGTGAGAATTGGTCATTTTTGGTTCCATGGCTAGGCTAGCCCTGGATTTTGCAAAGTAAAGAGCAAGTGTTAAGATCTTTGAAGCAGTAGGGAGCTATATGCAAATTTGTTTCTTATATGTTCTATCTTACTAGTAACTCTCCAAATTGAGAATCAAGCTTCTTGTGGATCAGTTTTATGTGTAATCTACTAAACATTTAGAGTCAAGAAGAAGAATATTTGTTGTGTAGAGGAAAAAAGGAGAGAGAGATGATTTTGGGTGACAGCATGGAAGGAGGAGGAAAGAAGAGCCAAGTAAAGTGATATAGTGACTTGTTAGGCCTTCACAAAATGAGGAAAGAGAAGGATCTATCATTAAGAAGACAAAGTCAAAAGTAGTACCCATTTGGTGATGGAGCTTGTCAAGTAATCAAGGCATCCATGTATACGCATCGATTTGTACTACCATCCCAAATGACCTACATTCTCTCAACAATCTATTACCCAACCTTATCAGATGCATCATCGATTAGCATTCTTCCTCCATATCTTTGACTTGCAAAACTCTTGAAAATTTGGTGTCTAGCAATTTGAAGTCTAAATTTAACCACAATAGAGATGCTTTCCAAGCATTGGAAAACTTTAAGGCTTCACGTACAGTAAGCATAGTGCACGTGTGGTGCAAAATGATTTTCTAATCTTGCGGAAAGTGTGTTGCTACTAGCAATCCTCTTCATCTTCTTTTGTTTATCCATATGGTAGCTTGCATCATCTCTTTTCATCTACAATGACTTCCAAACTAGTTTTAAGAAGAGGAAGATAATATTTTAATTGAGACAAAACCCTAAGGTTGATTCATCCTTTTAAAGCAAAAGAAGCAGTTCATATGTGATGCATGAAAGTGTTTTAATACTATTATTTTCTCTTGTCCAAATAAACCAAGCATCAAGTCATATGGGTGGAAGCACTTTAAGGATAGGCCTAATGAGCAGAGCGCTTAAAGAAAGATCCTTTGTAGGTTTACACCTTTTGGTGTTGAATTGGTGAAATTTCCCTTCTTTTTCTTCATGGAGTTGGTGTGTGCTCCAATAACAAAGTGTCATGATGCTTCTTTCTTATCCATTATTTGTTGATATTGAATCAGTGTATGTTAAGTGCTCAAGAGGAATAAAAAATGGAAAAGAAGGTGATTGAAGAAGTGGGCCAATAATCCACAAAGGCGTAAAACAAAGGAAAGGTGTATGAAAGTTTTTCTTGAACCTCAAAAGGGAAGAGTGCCATGGTTCTTTGGTTCGTGGGAGCTCACCATTCAAGTGGGAGGAATGATAGCCTTGAATTTTGTCACCAAAAGGCTAAAAGATTGCGGTTTTTCATCAACAAATAATTTATTTTCTTCAAAATATTTATGCTTCATTGTATTTGATTTATATATATATATATGGGTCCATTGTAAATGGATTGGAGTTATAAATATTGCATATGTCTTTTATTTTTTAAAAACCTTAGGAAACTTGCCTAGAATACATGGAACACCTAAAAGCTCGTATCTTAGTCCTTTTGTATGCTCAAATATTTGATTGAATAAATATATAAAAGGGTGCAATTGAGGTTCTTAGGAAAAAGTGGTATTGGAGGTTGGAGCACTATGTAAGTAGGTCTTAGTGCAGTGTAGGAAGAAATGGCATGCAAATGTGTCTCAAAAGCAATAGGTCTACAATGATTAATTGTGGATGCATGTTTGTGCAAAGATGCCCACAAGGATGTACTAGTGCACACACATAACCATACGTGGACAAGTGCTTGTTTGTGTTCAATGTGCCTTATGAATGCACCTAGATGTATGTTGCTACTATAGAGTGTGCTAGGTGAGTTGCACTTAAGTGGGGATAAGTGTGCTAAACCTTAAGCAATGCAAAGTGAGTGCACAATGTTCATGGTGGGTATCTACTGTACTAATGTGTGCACTCATGATTTCGACATGTGCTATGTACAATGAGTCCTAGCACGGGTGTGGGATATATGCAATAATGTTCACAAGACGCACTAGTATCCACAAGCATGCATTGATTCACGGTAGCATGCACAATCGCACATGCGTGGTGGGTACTAGCACTTGGATTTTATGTGAGTTTGTAGTGTGTTTGTGTACTTGTGTTGTTGATGTGTCTCTTTGTGTGTGTGTGTGTGTGTGTGTGTGTGTGAAGGCTAAAGGGTGTGTCTATGTATGCTAAAGGAGGGTCCCTATTGTGATGCAACGTGGATGCCTTATGCATGTGTAGGTGTGTATGAGTGGGTGCATATGCATATGAGTAAATGAGTGATGCAATGGGTAAGTAGGTGGCTAAATATGTGTTTATAGATGGACAAGTGTTGTGAGTGGGTATATGTGTGGGTGAATGCAATGTGGGTCTATGGGTATCTAGTGGGTTTGTGTATGCATGATGTGTTAGTGGGTTCTTAAGGTGTGTCTAGATGGTTGCAAGTCAATGAGTGCATAGTTTGTGTGTGTGAGATGCATGCCCATGTGACTATGGATGCACTATGTCTGTTGACAAGTGCATTATGTGAGGGTGGATGTGTGATAAACTACGAATGCACTGTGGTGTGTCTAAGCGTGGATGCTCAATGTGAATGCATCGTGTAAGTGTGTGTTGATGCTCTAGTAGGTGTAAGTGAGCATTCTGTAATTATGAATGCACTATCGGTTCTTGGTTGAGTGCACAATGCATTGGGGTTTCCTTTTGTGGTGTATGTGTGAGTGTGTGTCACTATGTGAGGTATCATGGATGCATTGTGCATTGTTGTGTGCATTAGGTATTCTAGGATATGCCTAGATTTGGGTGTACATGGGTTTTTGTCTAGCATGTGTGCATGGTTGAAGTATGAGTTGTTTAAGCATGTGTGCACAAGTTCAACCTAGGAGGGTCATCGATATGTACTAATGTACTAGGTGCAATGTTGTGTGGCTATGTGGTGGTAGACTAGATGCACTAAGTGAGGGTTTGTCTTACGGTGAGTGGAATGTGCTGGGTGTGAGTCTAGGTACTATGAGGTGGTTGTCACGATGTGTGAGTGAGATGAGTAGTGTGGTGCAAAAGCTTGGGTGTGGGCTAGATGCAAGGATATACACTAGCGAATTGATGTGTCTACATATGTTAATGTGCTTATGTGTGCACTAGGGTGGTGTGAATGCACTTGTGCGTATGGTACTTATGTGTGACGCTAGGGTGTGCAAGGTGTGTGCAATGGTGTGTATATAGGTGTATCACAATGTCTGCGTGCGCATGCGTGCACACATATTCACTTGCACATAGTCTTCCACATGTGCATGCACACCCGTACATGTGTACATAGGTCATCACACATAGGTATTGGTACTTAGGACCTTGCACAATATCTTTGCACATGTGCACTTGTATGCAACCCCCTTACACACAAGCACACACACGATACCCCTACATGTAGACCCTCGCATGCACACATAAACACATGTACATAGACATGTACACATGTGTGTAGCACACATCACACTCACATATACTACACCCACACTAACATCGTTGTGTGTTAGCCTCACACACACTCGGACGAACTTAATATTCGGCCCAACTTGGCACTCGGCCCTTGGCCCTTGGACCACTCGGCCCTCAACCCACTTGGCGCTCAGACCACTCGACCCTCGGACTGTCCGAATTCACCCTTCGGACCACTTGCATTCGGCCAACCTGACTCGGCCCTCGGCCCTCGAACGGGCTGAATTGGACATTTGGCCCTTGCAATTCGGACCTGCTGGGCCGAATATGGATTTTTTCAAAATTCTAACTTGTAGATTCTGAAACCGACCAGAGACCACATAGAGCCAAAAGCATATCATAGATCTATTACTAGACTGAAATCTAGAGCAAGTAGTTCAAAACTTAGCTACGAACTGTCCTTCAAATTGCGAATGGTGTTTAGCGTAGCGGCCCTACGGGCTAGGGGGGACTGCCCCCCCCTTGCGCCCTAGCTGCCGCCCAGACCGCCTGACTGCTTCAGTTCCGCCGCCGCCCGCCTGGATCACGAACCCCCCCCGACGTGGACACTACTGGTAGAAGCTTCTTAGAAGCTTCTCTAGGAAGCTTCTAAGGGGGCTTCTCTAAGCCCCCTTCCCGCGGAGCCTTTATAGCCCATTTTACCCCGGGATTTAATCCCCTTTCCCTTTTTTATTCCCACACAGCCCGTATTAGCCGGTGTAAGCCCTCTTCTCGTGGATTCCCAACACAAGTCCCTTCCCACCGATCACCCATAAACCTTCTAGGCTCGGATTTAAAGCCCCGTCCCACTAGATCCTCCAAAAGTCTAATTTTTTCCCTCGGGTTTCTAAGAGGAAGCCTGTAAGGCCTTCCCACCAATCACCCATAAGGCCCTGGGCTTGGAATTCAGAGTTCCCTTTTCCACAAGGCCCACAAAATCCTTCCTAAACCCGGAATTTCAAGGTGGATTAAAGTTCTCAAACCTCCATTGTCCAAAGGACCTCATAAGAACCCTAAGGCCTTCCCAAGTCAAATTCCGCAAGTCGGAACTTCGGTCAAGGAAGCCATATCTCAAAGGAAATTGCGCATACAAGGGAGACGGACCAAGGTCATAAAAACTGCAAGCCAAGGAAAAAGGTTGAAATCCACAAAGGCTAACTGGAGATTGAATTCGCGATGGCCTCTAGAAAGATCACAAGGTGCGATGCGGGAGGTTCACCCCGAGCATACGTGGATATTTTCCGGAGTCCGCAAGTCCAGGTTTTATCTATTTGGATTCCACACAGAAGTATTGAATTAATCACGATAACTTCATGGATTAGGAAGCACTCATGCATGTCAAATGCAACTAGTCAAGTTAAATGCAATTGGAAAATGAATTGGCTATTTGAACATTTATTAGAGATAGCTTAAGATATGAAAATTGATCATTGGTACGTTCAATGGAGTTAATGAAAAGAGCGTAAGGTGTCTATGCATTTGCAGGACCTTATTAGTAAGTTTCCTTTTGTGCATTCAAAAGCGACGAGCCTAGGACAACTGTTGCCTCATTACAAGGTTGAAATTATTGAGGTACACCTTTTTACTAGGCATGGAAAGATTAATGGCATGTCCCATTTTTAGACAGATCTTCCTTGTAATGATTCATGAGGGAAAGTTAACACCCATAAGACATTATTCGAAAAGGAATAGAGGGCACGAAAATGATCTATGGACTTGCAAGTGGAATGATTATTTGATGTAAGTCCTAGTAGGACCTAGGAAAGTTAGTGTCCGGATTATCAGGCATTTTTGCTTTGCCAAGGAAAGATGGGGTTATTGTGAACCATGTGATGCGTTGAAGCAGTGAATCGCATGTTTACACATATTGGTGTAGTTGTAACTATTGTTCTCCATTAGATCTAGTTTATTACCTTTAGAAGGATCATCCTTGACGCAAGACAAGTTTATTGAGTTGACTAAGTAACCTAAACCACAAGGGACTCATATGGGCATGATTGAGTCGATATGATAAGTATCCCAAGTGTTAACTAGGGTTAGTGCAATAATAATTCGACCTAGTATTACACTGGTTGCCAAGACAAAACCCGCAAATCTAAAGATCTTACCCACGTTCGTGAAATGTCGAATCAATTGGATTTTCATACATGAAATGATCTAAGGTTTTATCCTAAGGATCATTCGTTCAAAGTGATGAAACTCCGACGGAGTTGCTTATCTTTAGTACCATGGGCCAATATAATTAGGAATGGATTGGGAAAGAAGATACCCTAAACCCTGCTACTCGGCTAGAGGTAATTCCGTGGCCGGAGGACGCCATTCAGTGGGTGGAATGATCCCATGGAATGATGCAACGCATGTGCAAAAAGGATGCAACATCGTATAGACTTGAGATTTGTCCACAAGAGAGTTTTTGTCATCTCTCGAATCGAGGTTGGCAAGTTATTGAAAGAATTTAACTTACAAGAGGATGAGTAATCATCCTGTTACTCACTTTTCTTGGGGGATAACTGCCAAGGAAAAGGAAAGGTTAGGTGTTGGCCTTGAAGCAAATGACCAGACAATAAACTAAAGCGACATGGTCGCTGGATCCTGCCACAACAAAACCTAAAGTATTGGTAGGGTATGACCCTAACCCAAGAATGATAGGAATCTTGCCAAGTTGCAATTGATTCCGGATCGAATGCGGGTTGCATTCGGAGGAAAGGAGTCACTCCTTAACAGTTTGCCAGTTAAACGACCATTGAAATTGATTGTGCTTGTAACAGTTTAGAAAGGACTGTTTGCATTGTTTGCTCAATGAACTAAAGGATGAAAAGATATCTAAATACTTCAGGTTGAAGCCTGAAGGGAGAGGCAGCTTCAGTTACCCCCGACTGCCTGCCTGACCCTAACCAAGGGGGTTGTTAACCGCGCCGGGAACGTGGACCGAACCCGCCGTGAGAGGTCTCTCCGTTGAGTTCTGCTTGGAGCAGGAGGATGCTTGGGTGCCAGGGGGGGCTCTGGCTGTAAATCCCTCGCCTTCCCGGCCCTGCACAAGAGACTAACGTGACTCGAGATTGGATCTCGAGGCCCGCATACTAGTCTACGGGCGAAAACTTGGATTAGTGATCCCTGGTGGATTACTGGATAGCCTTCGGGCGGATTATGAATACGCCTACGGGCGGGAACTCCTTGTATTTCAAAGATAAAAGGATAAAATGATAATAAAGGAGTTGTTTGACATTGTTTTCTTTATGTCCTGTGATAAGATTACGTGAAGGAACCGGTGCATAACAGGGTTAATCAAAGAAGCTGTTTGTATATGTCAAACTAATGTGGTAGGTAATTACATAACTAAAACAACTGAGGAAAGTGCGGAGGATGGACCCTGGGTCTGTCCTATGGATGGGTGGTCCCGGTTAGCCGGGAACTTTTCTCAAAGTCTTCAACGAACAGAGGATGATCGTCATCACCGAAACAAGTACCGAGAACGATGACTTAGAATTAACTATTACCCGATTCGCGCTGTTTTAGGGGAACGGAATGGGACTATGCCTTGTGGTAGAGAGGTCGAGCCTTGCATCCCTCTCGTTTCCCATTCTCCTTGAACCAAGTGCAGCTTGAATCCGCTTCAGACCGGGCGTTTCTACGTAAAGTAGTTCGATCGGGGCTGACGCTAGTTGCTGCTAGCTAGTGACCAAATAGGAAAACCCAAATTCAGGTCGATCCTAAGTGGGAACGGCCAGGATACTTCCGCTACGTGGCAGACGCGGGAAGACCTAGATCGCAAGTCCCATAACATTCCATGGGAGTGCCGGGCGGAGCTTTGTAGACATCCTTCCCGATGGACTGCTAAGACGTGTCCGGAATGGTTCTAGTGGACACGTTACAGTTGGTATCAGAGCCAACCAACAAAGGACTTGTTTTAGGAAATTTTAATAAGAGGAAGTAAAGCAAATGTTGTGTCCCAAACATTTCCTTACTTTGAATGCTGTCTTGTAGAATTACGAGGCGTGAAACAAGTTTTTGGTGTTCCGGATCATGTTTATGAATGCAATGCACTCTCCACATTATAGGCAGAGAATTGAAATGATGAACATCCTAGACCGCATTTACAATCCATCACCTGTGTACGTGGAATGGAGATGGATGGGTGTTATAGGGGTCTATTACATAACTGCCTATCAACCTGCGTACCTTCAAATTAACTTGAAGAGAATCAAGTGGATGGAGGATTTGAAGATCGTGAAGCTGTTCGTCTTTATTGAGGCTCACGCAAACGCGACCCTACGGGTCGGAGGTCGGAAGGTTAACCAGAATAAGTATGTATACGGAGAAGTGATTCAAAGAATCCCTGCCGACCGAATCAAGGTTTTGGGACATCATGAGAAGAATGGATATCAAAGGAAAAGATACCCTAATCTTCCGATGATCTATCGATTCCTGAAAATCGATGACCCCAATCCGTACTACTACTCAGTTCCTGTAGCTGAATGCAATAATATCTTACTCTCCTCGAACTAATGTATTAACTTGTTCCATCGGCCCAAGAAATAATTGTAAGGGCTATGCTGAGATGAATGGAATAAAACTTTTTCCCGATTGTCTTGACTATGAATATTGATAAAGAAGTAAAGTAATTTGGTCACTTGGCTGAAGGAATACGTGGACATAGTTTCTGAAGAGTTAACAGAACTCCCACTTCAAAGAGAAGTAGATCATGAGATCAAGCCAGTAATAGGAGCTGTGCCAATTGTGAAGAGAACCTATAGAATGTCTATATTGGAAGCAATTGAGTTGAAGGAACAACTCAAGCAACTACTAGATTAGGGCTACATCCGTCCTAGTAGTTCCCCATGGAGAGCTCCAGTCCTATTCCAGAAAAAGAAAGATGGGACACTTCGACTATGTATTAATTACCGTGGGTTGAATCAATCAACAGTCAAGAACAAATATCATATTCCTAGAATAGATGAGCTTTTTGATCGCCTTCAAGATGCAAAGATCTTCTCCAAAATTGATCTCAAGTCAGGCTACTATCAAATCAGGATCAAGGATGAGGATATTTCCAAAAACGGCCTTCAATACAAGATATGGGCACTTTGAATTCTTGGTTATGTCATTCGGCCTTACAAATGCACCTACCACTTTCAATAGATTAATGCAGGATATTTTTAGACCATATCTTGATGACTTCGTGCTTGTCTTCTCGACGACACTTTAGTCTATGCTAAAACAGGAAGGAGATCATGAATCCCAACTTCGGATTTTTCTTGAGACAAGGAGGTCACACAAGTTGTATGCTAAGGTGACAAAATTATGCATTCCTCAAACATTAGATTGGTTATTTGGGATTCATCATATCGGTAGAAGGAATATCAGTAGATCCAGCCAAAGTCAGAGATGTGCTTGAATGGCCAATACCAGTATTTGTCAAAGAGATACGTAGTTTTCCTGGCTTGACAGGATGGTATAGGATCTTTATCAAAAACTATGCTTTGATTGCAGCACCTCTTACCGACTTACTAAGGAAGCAGACTTCCATCACATGGTCTACTCCCGAGCAAAATAGCTTCGACCAATTGAAGCAATGTTTGGTATCCGCACCTATTCTAAAAAAGGAGTTCGAAGTAGCAACTGATGCCAGCATTCTTGCCTTGGGGTGTGTTCTTATGCAGGAAGGTCATCCAGTAGCATATTCTTCAAGGAAATTGAAGAGTCACGAAAAGAATTATGCCACGCATGATCTGGAGTTATTAGCTGTCATCCATGCTCTAAAGCTTTGGAGACACTATCTGTTGGGAAATAAGTTCACTCTAGTAACCGATCATAAGAGCCTCAAATGGATTTTTACCCAGAACGAGCTCAACATGAGGCAACGTCGGTGGATTGAAGTATTGGCGGAATATGACTTTTAAGATCAAGTATCGACCTGGAAAGGAGAATGTAGTGTTGATGCACTCAATCGCAAGGCATTCCTTAATTCACTAACCTTGCAAAATCTATCAATAGCTAGATCTCTAGCTACAGAGGTGTCCATGACAAACGACCTAATACTTGAGCTAGCTAGAGAAGAAGGATGCCATGATCTAGCCTATCAAAGGATGCTAAGGGAAGTCTCTATCAAGGATCAGGAACAAAAGCTAGAGGCTAAGTATCATGAATTCTCTGTCAGTAGTGGACTTGTCTACTATAGGACGAGAGTATGTATACAAGCAAGCCAGTTATTTAAAAAAAGAAGATATTGTGCGAAGCTCATGATTTTATTTTCTCGGGACGTCAAAGCTGCGAAGGATAGACAGAAGGCATACACGGATTTGAAGTGTCAAGATAGAATATTGAGGAAGGAGACATGGTCTTCATTCATGTATGCCCAAAGAAGAGTTCTCTATCCTTAGGAGATTGCAGGAAGCTAAGTCCAAGGTATCGTGGACCATACGAGATCCTCAAGTGCTTAAGACATAATGTTTATAGACTGCAACTCCCTGAAAACCTAAAGGTTCATAATGTATTCCATAACAGTCTATTGAAGAATGAAGTATGTACCTAACCCTAATCATGTACTTGATGACCAACATATGGCAATGCCTAGTCAAGGAGTCCTTGAACTAAGGCCGGACAAGATTTGAGATGCTAGGGTGAGACAACTGAGATCCAGAACCTTGAGAGAATGCCTCGTCCAGTGGAAAGATTATCCCAAGGAGGATGCTACCTGGATGGATGAAAGCTCTCTCAATCTCGATATCCCCAGTTTATCTCAAGATGAGGACATCTCGATTCTTCTAAGGGGGAGAGAATGTAATATTTCCGCGTACTGCCTACCCTAAATATTAACTCCCCGCTCTCATCGTAAACTCGTGCAAAGATTATCACCAGTGCCAGCAGCCATACGCGGGAAATGGAGACACTCCACCTTAGGAAAATAAGGCCGGGGATTCAAACCGCATAGCCGCGGGAAAACAGCCTCTTGGGAAGAGGTCAAGAGGATAAGATAATTACAATTTTTTTTTATTATCTTCCCCAGCCGATGTGTGGCTGGGGGAAAGGGATGGGCTAGCATGAGGGAGGTGAGAGGGAGAGAGCCATGCAAAGGGCCATGTGGGGAGGTCCCCTCTCCCCCCCTTGGATTATAAGAACCCCCTCTTGGGGGGGGGGGGGGGGAAAGGAAGCGTGAGAGGGAGGAACAATGAGAAGAAGGCTGTCGTGAGGAAGTGCCAGACGGCCGTGAGGAAGGGTCGACGTGCTGGAGGAGGGGTCGTGCTGGAGGGAAGGAAGCGTGTGAGGAAGACAAGGCGGCAGAAGACTGCCGTGAAGGAAGTGGTGAAGGGGAGGTAGTCGTGTTGCAGGAGGCCGGACGTGAAGGAAGGGAGGGAGGCCGGACGTGAAGGGGAAGAGGGCGGCTGTGGGAAGGAGAGGGTCGCCGTCACCAGCCGCCACGCTGCCGCCCAGTCCGCCAGCTGCCAGCCGCCCTAGCTGCCGCCCAGACCGCCTGACTGCTTCAGTTCCGCCGCCGCCCACCTGGATCACGAACCCCCCCCCCCCCCCCCGACGTGGACACTGCTGGTAGAAGCTTCTTAGAAGCTTCTCTAGGAAGCTTCTAAGGGGGCTTCTCTAAGCCCCCTTCCCGCGGAGCCTTTATAGCCCATTTTACCCCGGGATTTAATCCCCTTTCCCTTTTTTATTCCCACACAGCCCGTATTAGCCGGTGTAAGCCCTCTTCTCGTGGATTCCCAACACAAGTCCCTTCCCACCGATCACCCATAAACCTTCTAGGCTCGGATTTAAAGCCCCGTCCCACTAGATCCTCCAAAAGTCTAATTTTTTCCCTCGGGTTTCGAAGAGGAAGCCTGTAAGGCCTTCCCACCAATCACCCATAAGGCCCTGGGCTTGGAATTCAGAGTTCCCTTTTCCGCAAGGCCCACAAAATCCTTCCTAAACCCGGAATTTCAAGGTGGATTAAAGTTCTCAAACCTCCATTGTCCAAAGGACCTCATAAGAACCCTAAGGCCTTCCCAAGTCAAATTCCGCAAGTCGGAACTTCGGTCAAGGAAGCCATATCTCAAAGGAAATTGCGCATACAAGGGAGACGGACCAAGGTCATAAAAACTGCAAGCCAAGGAAAAAGGTTGAAATCCACAAAGGCTAACTGGAGATTGAATTCGCGATGGCCTCTAGAAAGATCACAAGGTGCGATGCGGGAGGTTCACCCCGAGCACAAAGAAGCTGTTTGTATATGTCAAACTAATGTGGTAGGTAATTACATAACTAAAACAACTGAGGAAAGTGCGGAGGATGGACCCTGGGTCTGTCCTATGGATGGGTGGTCCCGGTTAGCCGGGAACTTTTCTCAAAGTCTTCAATGAACAGAGGATGATCGTCATCACCGAAACAAGTACCGAGAACGATGACTTAGAATTAACTATTACCCGATTCGCGCTGTTTTAGGGGAACGGAATGGGACTATGCCTTGTGGTAGAGAGGTCGAGCCTTGCATCCCTCTCGTTTCCCATTCTCCTTGAACCAAGTGCAGCTTGAATCCGCTTCAGACCGGGCGTTTCTACGTAAAGTAGTTCGATCGGGGCTGACGCTAGTTGCTGCTAGCTAGTGACCAAATAGGAAAACCCAAATTCAGGTCGATCCTAAGTGGGAACGGCCAGGATACTTCCGCTACGTGGCAGACGCGGGAAGACCTAGATCGCAAGTCCCGTAACATTCCATGGGAGTGCCGGGCGGAGCTTTCTAGACATCCTTCCCGATGGACTGCTAAGACGTGTCCGGAATGGTTCTAGTGGACACGTTACAAGAAGGATCTACAAACCCCTTGGTAGGAAGCTGGGGCCTTGGTCCGAACAGATCATACTGTAGTGCTTTAAATTTAGCATCCGGCAGAAGGTAATCTTCTTCCACTGAGGTAATATGCTCTTGTGTTGCTATGATGACACTCACTGTATCTAAGCTTGTGCCATCATATCTTCCAATCTCTGCCATTTTCGGATGCACATCCATGTAATCATAATCGATTAGGTCTTCCATCGAATCCCTGACTAGGAGGAAAACAAATCTTCTTCCTTCATTTCCAAGTATTGTAGCAAATCTGATAGAAGTAAGTACTGTACACTATCTACTTCAATAGGCATCAAGGAGGCAAGGTTGGGTTTTTCAACTTGTGACTATTTTGAAGAAGATGGCACCATGAGAGCCAACCCTTGCTCTGCCGCCACCCGATGTTCCTCTTTAATATTTATGAGCTCTTCAATCAGTTCTTCTCCTGTGTATGTGATAGCAACAACCTATGGAGTTGTATCTTCATCGCTCTCCTCCTATAGAGGTGTATCCAATGCAAGGAGGTAAATTGCCAATGCGCAATCACACTCCACGAGATCCAAAGGTGTTGTACTTGTGTTGGTGCATTGCCTATGGGAACAGTGTATACTCTATCTGAAGGATCCACATGGGCCATACACCTATTCACCACTTTTTGGTGATTATTCCATGCCTGAAATACCATGAGCTGTTCCAGGGGCACCCAAGTCATGTTGGATCCCTCGATGGAGTATGTGTATGTGCAGGTAGCAATTGTACTCACAAAGTCTTCCAAAACCTGAAGGGGGGGATCCAATTATGAGAGCATGCTTTCAATATTGAAGTTCTTAGAGAAAATCTGAAATATCTCATCACCCTAGCTAGCAAAGATAGTCTCGTGGGTCCACTCATCAAAGCGTGCGCGAGCATCCATTGTAGTAGAAGCAGGTAAAAGGGATGTGGTGGATATAAAGATATGAAGAGAGAAAGTGTGAAATGAAACAATGAAATAAGAACTAAACTAGTTCTACCTTTAAAACCTTAAGTTTTATTTTTTTAATAATTAAGGAATGTTTACATATGATATTTAGTTATGGCTTTACTTACGTCTTTGTAAAGTTTACATGCATATGTAAATGTGTTGATGTGAAAAGTGTATAACAAGTGTATGATTTTGCATAAATATCATAATTTTAAAATATTGCAAGTTTGCAAGTGACAATATTCTATTGGCCAAAAAAATTCGATAATTTATAGGTGTTGGATATTACAACTTGTGGTGTTGCAATTTTTAGGGAGACTCTACAATTTATAAAATATATGGAGCCACACACTTTTTGCTGATAACAGTATCTTCAGCTCAACTTCGAAATTTCCTACCATCTAGTTCAAATATAGAAGCTAACAGGTGGATTCTACATTAACATTGTAATTTTCTGGTGCATTATACTCAAGGGCCAATCATCCTCCATTTGCAACACTTGGGGCTCGCGGCCCTCACAAATGACAGTAACATCCACAGTTGCACTTTCACGCATGTCTTGATCAAGGCACAACCATTTACCCTTGAGCATTCTCCATCTATGAAACTTGAACACTAGGCATAAAGTCTATCGTGTGACAAAGTACCTTTAATTGGAAAGGAAACTTAGCCAATTCATCCCAAATTAAGATAATAGTCAACTAAGAGAGAAAAATTTTACATAAAAGCCATGTCCCTTGTTGTGACTTGACACTCCACTGTGTCAGGACTGTGAGTCATTTTTTATGTCCAAGTTTTGCCTAGAATCCTTGTTACATAATCCTCTAATGCACTTTTTATGATGTACATGCTTTTGGTACGTCTCAAACCCTTACATTCCTTGAACATGTGTGCAAAAATTGCAATCGATATGAACCAGTTTAGATGTGCATTCTTTGAGCCGGTGCTTGGCTTCATAGAATTCAATATGTCTGCTGAAATTTTTGTGCTACACATGTGCAAAATGTTGCTACTACAATGGCCATTCTATGATATTGAGATTCGATATGTGCATAGACTCAAGGGTTCCATATTCTCAACCCCCCTTGGGCAATATATACTTGGAGTTTGTTAAAGATGCGGGATCTAGAGCATGACAAAGGCAGTAGTTATGGAGGATGGAAGATAAAGATACAACTCATGTTGACATGACAATGTAGACAATTGTTACACAAGTGAATTAGGTTTCAAGATTGAGACTTGAACTCATAAACACAATCTTGTGTATGGACAACAATGACACAGACACTTGACATAAGAGACAAGTACTATTGCATTATCATCATATAAAAGTGATAGTTCAAGTACATCATTATATAGAGTTCTTTGGTAGTGCTTAACATCCACTGTGCATATGGGATTTTGTCTCTCTTCATAGAATGGACTGCATATTCCTAGCCTAGCTGTCCTATACAAAGGGACTAAAGTAGGTGTGATTGCAAATATCTCAACACCCCTCCTCAATCACAACCAAAAGTACAAAGTGTGTAGAGGCTTTAGTAAAAGCAACACCTACAAAGTGTGGGCACACCATAAAAGAGACAAAACACCAGAGGCTGTCGCAGAAAAGGCTAAGTGTGAGTACCACAAACATGATGGATATTCAGAGGCTGTAGATAGTAGGGGCCCTACAAAGTGTATAGAGGTACAAGGATAACTGAGGAGTTTTACAAGTTTATGTTTGAGACATTAGGACTAGGAAACACAAAACCAAAAAATTCTATCTGAATAGAAGGACTGATGAGGTTTGTCCTTCTCCTGGTGGTCTTCTTCTTCTTCTTCTTCTTCCTTTGCTCCATTTTCTTCTTCTTCTTGGACTACAACTAGATAGGCCTTTTGGGACCTCTTTCTTGCGTGGCAGAACTTCTCGGTGTGTCCGGTCCTTTTACAGAAGTCACAGAAGAGCTTATCCTTCTTGCCTTTGTACTTGTTGCCAACATATAATGCATGCTCATCTCTAGAGGTACTTGGTTCTTCCTTAGTTTTTAGCTTCCTTTCCTCTTCTAACAGTGATGTCTGGATATTAAAAAGTTCAGGATTTGGCATGTTGATTAAGGTTGTTGATACATTATTATATTCAGGAGGCAAACTCTTAAGTAGAACACCAATGCAAACATCTTCTTCCATTTTAATGTTGATTCCTGCAAGTTGGGTTAGAAGTCGTTCCATGTAATTTAGATGTGTGGCAAGTGATGTGCTGGACTTCATTTCAAGCTTGAAAAACTCAATCAGGAGACCATACTTTGATGATTTAGATTGTGCACTGAACAAGGTTTCAATTCTCTTCCATGTATCCTGTGAGGTCTCACAGTTATCCACATGGTGGATATAGCTGTCGTCTAGCTCCAATTTGATAATGGCCTGGGCTTTGTCATCATTCTTTTACCAAGTAGCTGCAAGGTCCGCATCTCAAGGTTTCTGCTCTTTGCCATTTGTGATGGCCTAGAGACCCTTCTTCATCAAGATGAGCTTGATGCGGATGTGAAACCCAACTCCCTTGAACCGAGCTGTCAGTGAGTCTTTTCCCATGCTAGAGAGCTGGAGCAGTAGCAAATCATTTCCAAGATTCTCAGATTTTACAAGTGAAAGGGTAGATTACAATGTTGCAAGAGACACAAGTAATGGTAGTGTGAAAACACACTGTCTGACTTGATGTTGAGCTTGAATCTTCCTGTTTGGGTCTTCGATTTTTTAGCTTTGATGAAAATGGCTATGGCTGACAGTTTAGGGATTTAGACAGGGGCCTGGTTTTTTGCTCTGTGTGGGCTGTATACTTGAAACTTTTTTTATGGAAGGAAAGCTTGACTCATGGGCTTTCATTTCCCCATAACCATCATCAAGATCTGGTCGAGCAGTAGGCGCGCAGGACGACAAAATGAAAACAGGTGCAGATAGGACAGATTTTGACAATTTTGACAATGCTGGGGGCAGAGGTGGCTAATGTCAGTGGTGGCTATGATGCTGGGCTACTATGTCTTAACTAGAGGAAGAGGTATTTAGAAGGAATCATCAATAGATATGCTTTATATTGAGAGATCCAATGACTCCAAGTGAGCTGGGTCTTGTTGGCTATGGAGGATACCCAAAGCAAAAGTTGAGAAGATTGACAATGCTGAGCCCCAGGGTGCGCAATGCTTAGGTGTGAGGTGCCAGGGAGGAGCTCTAGAAGTAGAGGAACATTTTCCCCAGAAGGAATTGTAGTGAGATATGACTTGTGGAGAGAGATCCAAGAGCTTGACGCAGGTAGGGTGTAGGCTGGCTATGGCTGCCAAGGAAGGTCAAGTAGAGATGGAGGTGAGAAATGGAACCATAAGCTAGACTTGAGTTGACATGAGGTTAAGATGAGATGAGAGAGAGTAGAGGAGAGCTAAGCCATGCTCAGCTGAGATCTGATACCATGTTAAAGATGCGGGATCTAGAGCATGACAAAGGCGATAGCTATGGAGGATGGAAGATAAAGACACAACTCATGTTGACATGACAATATAGACAACTGCTACACAAGTGAATTAGGTTTCAAGATTGAGACTTTAACTCATAAAGACAATCTTGTGTATGGACAACAATGACACAGACACTTGACATAAGAGACAAGTACTATTGCATTATCATCATATAAAAGTGATAGTTCAAGTACATCATTATATAGAGTTCTTTGGTAGCACTTAACATCCACTTTGCATATGGGATTTTGTCTCTCTTCATAGAATGGACTGCATCTTCCTAGCCTAGCTGTCCTATACAAAGGGACTAAAGTAGGTGTAATTGCAAATATCTCAATAGAGTCATAGAAAAAAACAAGGTCCTCTATGAGCTACTTAGCTGTATGCCCCTCAAAGAGCAATCTACCAATTTTGAGGTGATAACACTTAAAAGAACCTGTGAAACTCTCAACATTCTTCCACTCATAGCAATCCAAAGGGTATACTTCTGTAAATACGGACAAATAGCTATATAGATATCATGAAATTTCTCATTCTCAATGAGTTGCAAATACTTACTGTTTGCAATGTTTCGTTGAAAGGGCACAGTGGGCGCAATATGTATTTGTTTTTGCATGAATACATGTTGTAAAAACACCTTTGTCTGAGAGCTAAAATTTTACCCTTCCAGTGCTTTCATACATCTGCAATTGCAGATGCTTTCACCTTGTAAGCTCCCTTCATACTTGAATGCATATGTACCCAAGATGAGCAATGATACGTATCAATGATCCATTTCCCTTCTTCATATTTTTTGCTACATACTTCTATTGAGAGAATGCTTGTTCTTCTCTCAAGAATTATATCCTACACATTAGATGCAAAGAAGTATGTATTAACCCCTAAATAATAAGAATTTTAAGTCTATCTAGTAATCACCAATATGCCATACAAATCAACATGTCATTAAGAGATGTTTACACTTTTGTAAACAGACATAAACATCGATATCGAAATGCATGTGGATATATACATCGACACAAAGTACAGATATGATGGGACCTAAAACAGGCCGGCACTAGCTCATGCACTAGCCGGACCTCTACCATGCGCTCAACAACCCAACGGCCTCGCAGCCAGGAGCGTGGATGACACATACATCATCTTCCTAAACATCTTGCGTTTGTATCACGTCTTGTAGTCCAACTCTAACCCAATTAACACTCCTCAGAGGGAGTCCCAGCACATTGCCAAATAGCACGAAGTACAAACATAGGAGGTCCTCCCACGGCTGACTGCCGCTACCTCACTGCGACTCTCCTACACCTTGGGGATTGGCCCCTCGATGCGTCGCTAAACATATATAACATTTCGCACACATTTCCACTCAAGGTACCAATTGATCGTATCCAGGAATGTACTATTTTCCTCACTTTGTTTCCCCTTAGACCGAATGCCTAGCCTACAGCTCGGACAACCTTACTCACTCAACGTTGGTCATATTCCTCTAGAAAGCAATTGCCATGCATCCAGGAGATATTGTCTGATACCTTTTATCATTTTATGCTTCATGCAAATTGTGAATGTCCATGTGCTCAAACAATTAAGGAAATCAACATTGGTGCACATGTGGAAAACATTTCTTTCAATGATTTTGACTATCGCTCGTATGCGGCGTTGCATGAACCTAACACCGAGAAACCCTCCTGCTACTAGGTTCTTAATTTTTAATTATCGACCAACCTAAATGGTATGCAAAAAAAACTAGCAAGCTTTTCATCATTTCATTCAGCATTTAAACACCTTTTATACACTCTACCCCTTCACCCGTTTAGGTTGTGCATTATTGACCGATTTAGGGTTCATTTCCATGTTTTTTATTGCATAAAAAGCCATAAAAACTCACTAAAACATAAAGGTAGGGATGAACTGAGGCTAAACCTCATACTTCAAACCCCCCATACAACCTTAAACATGGTTCTTATTTTTCCTTAATTTTCGGCACTCAAAATCCATTTTTCCCCTATTTTTTTTCATTTTTCCTATTTTTCTTGTATTTTTTGCAATATTAAATAAATGAAAATTCAAAATGAGTTGTGGGCTATGGCCCTTAGGTTCATTTGCAGCAAAAACACAAATTTAGTTGGTGTGTCTTATTATATTTTCCATTGATATATCAAAAACACCCAATTTTCCCATATTTCGCGTGTTTTACGGGTTTTACATCATTAATTTCAGTCACAACACTTATGATTTTCTGATTTTCTAAGCATAAATTGATCAAACTCATAGCAAACAACATTATAATGCATAATCATCTCGTGGAAACAAATACTCATAAAGCAAATTGCATAAAACATCATTTTCCTTTGTAAAAATGAGATTACCGTTCTTTGCGGGTTGCAGGTTTTTATTTGTCATATCTCGGGACTGATTTCCAACCACCATTAATGCTCATGATAGCCCACAATCAGCAATCTTCATTCCTCTTGAACCACGGAGCAATCCGGTCTTCATTGGACAAGCATTCCCCCTCCATTCTTCTTCTTCTTCTTCACCACATGAATCTGCCTTTAAGGGAGAGAGAGGGAGGAGAGAGAAATACTGAAATTAGAGATCTTCATAGAGACCGCCATTGGAGGAGTGAAGGACGGCGAAAGGATCAGCATCCAGGGGGGATTGAAGGCCCAATGTCAATTGGCATGGTTGCTCACAGGCAGAAGATTGGTGTCCTCCATCCATGGCGCAAATTTCGGCGCCTACAAGCCACGCCTTCTCTCCACGTTTTTTCCTATCCTATGCATGAAAAGTTTCATGCTACATTAAGTTGCTACATGCCCCCCCCAAAGGTCATGACCATTTGGCCAAACTTTGGTCCACCTCTTCGTATCTTGCCCGATTCTTTGGCCATTTCCCCGTCCGGACTCTGAATTGAGCTCTGAAAAATCTTGGACGTCCGGCTTGACATCCCGCATTGGCCGGTAACTCTTGTCAACCCGCACAACAGTTTGAAAAATTATGAAAAATCAACAAGTGTCGCTCGGGCACCTTAAAAGCACTTTGATGCTTAAAATCGTCCTAGATCGAGCCGCCGCCTTCAATGTTGAATATTTTTCCCTTGATATTCATAAATTTTAGCTATTTTTAAGCACTTCTCAGCGCCAAAATTCTGCTCTCATTGGTGACCACGGGATAGGGCGACTCAGTCCGTCAAACCCACGAACATATCTACACATAAACAACCAAAGGAAGCATCAAGCTGATACAAAATAAATACATACTAAACACAGCACAATGCTCACCCTACCCCCGACAGAACCAAGGCACGACATCCACAAGGAGTAGGCCTAGCATAATCTGATAAAAGTCTGAAGCTAATCACTAACTGAATGCTCCAACATGGCCAAACTAAAAAGAACTATCAAAGAGGTTGCCCTAAGTGGTGGCCTGAACTACCTACCTAACTAAGGACAACACAACCAGGAGCTCCTACTAGGCGAGGACTCCTATAGCCTGATCAAGAAGTGTTTTCTTTTAACACATTTCTTTTGTTAGGGTTTTTATTTTCTATACTTGGGCATGTAAAAAGGAGGGAGCTGAGTGTAGTGACCCAAGGAGAATAGGGCATCGGCCTCATGTCCTGTCTCGGTACCCAAGAACCTACCAAGCCCTCGCAAGGCGACACTTAATCCTTTTCTGACGCTCACTTTTATTTTCGCTCCAACCTTCCTTAGTTTCTTCTTTTCCAGCAAGATGCCACCCCTAGGAAGACAAGGCATCGGCCCCGGGTCTGACTCATCCCCAGGAACCTACCAAGCCTTCGCAAGGCGATGATAAACTGCTTATAAATTTTCTTCTTTCTTTTCTTCTTTTGATAGGGGTTAGAACCCCTTTTTACACACCTCTGTAGTTATATTTATTGTCTTTAAGATATTCAGGATTTTCCTTTTTCTTATCATTATCCTTTTTCTTCTGCAGGCTTCTCTAATGGCCTCACAACTAACAAGAACTCCTAGAACGGCTGCCTAGCAAGCTAGCAGAACAGGGTCACTAGGAATCCCTTCTAAAATAGGTCTTCTGATGCTTGACAATGTCTTTACAGGAGGCAACGACTACTCAGACCTCCCTCAAGTATATTGAACCTAAACCTGGGACTTCATGCCTTGGACGCCGGTCCCCAACAAGAAACAAAAAACCCCTTAACAAGTACACAGACACATATAACATAAAAACCACAGTACTCATAAAGGAAAGATATCACCTGGATAGGGCCACAAGAAGCTTCCACGCAACAAAAGGCTCCTTCCAAGCTCTTCTTCAAACCTGTCTAGCACAGAACTCAAACAAGAAACCATTAACCGCACCTGCACTAAACAGACAACTGGCCCACTTGGCCTAATGAAATAAAACATTTCACTACAAAACTTAATCGGCCCTCTTGGCCTAACGAGATAAAACCTTCAAAACCTCGCAACACTGGCCCTCTTGGACTAACGAAATAAAATCAAATAGCACTACACAGACTTCCCTAGAATAGCACAAATATACAATAATGGGCTCCCTTCCAAGGAGGAAAAACAGGCTCGTAGCCCTAAACTAAACGCATGAGGTTATGACCCATCTCTCCTGCATAGATAGCAAGAGGCGTACGCATAATATGTTGTCTAATTAACCTATGGATCCCAGATAATAACAGTAGATTGGTCTCGGCTACTCTTTGCATCACCCATATCAACCATCG
Organism: Lygodium microphyllum; assembly: GCF_053477565.2. Lineage (NCBI taxonomy): Eukaryota > Viridiplantae > Streptophyta > Polypodiopsida > Schizaeales > Lygodiaceae > Lygodium > Lygodium microphyllum. The sequence continues at coordinate 20,410 of NW_028229642.1, read as the reverse complement.
TCTGCCATATATTGCATGTTCTGATAACATACCCCACAAGCAATCGGGTCCTGTTTCATCATTGATCACAATATCCAAACTAGGACCACAATTAAAGAAGAGGTCTTCCTCATAAGCAAGATTTGCCAATGAATCTGCAAACTGATTCCAGTAATGTGGAATCAGCTAAAAAGACACTCTCTCAAACTCCTCAAGTAGGGTCATAGCAGTCCGATGATACATATAAAGAATGGGATTCCGCACTGTATATGTCCCATCTAGCTGATTCAGGATCAACTAGGAATCCCCTTTTACTAACAATCGACGAATACCACCTTGTTTGGCAATATGCAATCCCATAATCAAGGCTTTATACTCCACCATATTGTTAGTGAATCTTACCCCGAGATAAGCAGCTAACTTCATCATAACTCTACGTTGGGGATCTCGGATTACTACTCCAACACTCCCTTTTTTATTAGGGCCCCTGGACGCTCCATCAAAATATAATATATACATCCACAATGGGTTTACACAGCCTGCCATCGCGACCTCCTCTATTCGTAGTTATGGTAACCAAAGTTTAGCATGTTGAGAGGATGAACTGACGGCTCCATCCCACCTTCTTCATTGAACTCAACAAGGATACTTGTCAACAATCGTAAACAGTGATGGCAGAAGACTTTAATCTTCCACACAAAGGTTCCGTCTTCTTGCTCAATCACTTTGTATCCTTTACTCCACTAGATGAGTTTCCCCTGATGGTATCTCTGCTCCAGATATGGGTGCTCCAAATAAGGGATTAACTGACCCATCAATCGACTTTAAGCTCTTCCGCAGGTCTCAGATCATTCCTAGCATGGACCTGCAATGCATTTTCTTTGTATTAGCATACTTAGAAGTAATAAGGTTTAATCTTATTAAGATTAATCTTATTCTTAAACTCTACTCCCTGTAGATCAGCTAATAAGGCCGTAGACCTATTCTTCCCTAACTTGACAATCTTGTAGGGCCCATCCCATTTAGGGTCTAGCTTCCCTGGAAACAACTCCCTACGCACATCATAATACAAAACCAGTTGTCCTTTCTTAAAGGCATACTTCTTCGCTTTTAGGTCATGCAACTGCTTCATGCGACGTTTAGCCACCTCTTGGTGTAATAGGCTTTGCAACTTAATTTCATCGAGGTGCGCTAAAGTCGTGAAACGTTCTAATAGGGCGTCCTCATTACCCAAAGAATGGTTTATTGCGAATCTAATGGTCGGCAACTCAATTTCTAAGGGTAAAATGCACTCTTCACCATAAACTAGTTTGAACGGCATGTGGCCAGTGGCTCGCTTGAACGTGGTATTATATGCCCATACTACCACATACAGCTTCTTGTCCCAGTTTCGTTTCTTTTCAGAGACTATCTTAGACAAGATACCCACAAGCTGTTTATTAGTAATTTCAACTTGTCCATTTTCTTGCGGATTATAAGGAGTCATTTTATTATGCTTGATTTGCCAAGCCTCAGTCAAGCTTTTGATCACCTTATTCAAGAAATGGGTTCCACGGTCCGACACTAATTCTTTCGGGGGACCAAAACGGCATATTATCTGCTCTAAAAGGAAACTAGCAGTTTCTTTAGCATCATCTTTCCTTGTTGCATGTGCTTCTGACCACTTTGTGAAGTAGTCAGTCGACGGAGTAATAGGACCCACAAAGTCTATTCCCCACTTACTTATTCATCAATAATCGAAGCCCCTTCGCCTTCGTATAAAGCACAACTTTCTCATAGAGGATATAATGCCTAAATTCCTTGGTCCCAAAGACCATCGCAAGACACAACTTCTCCATGTAGGTATAATTGATCTCTGAAATGCCCAATTTCCGACTAGCAAAGGCTATCGGATGATACCACTTTTCCTCCCAGATTTGGGCTAAACAGCAAAACTGATACTATACATGGTGGCTGCTGAAAATATATAGAACACCTCACGTGCTTTTAAAACGGGAGCTTTTACTAGCTCATGTTTCACATCCTCGAAAGCTACCTTACAAGGGTTGCTCCATTCAAATGAACAGCTAAAGGATAATAGATTTATAAGCAGCAATGTTCTTTCTGCCAAGGCGTTTATGAATCTACGGTAATAACCAACCAAAGACAGAAAGCTATGAACTTCTTTCGGAGTGCGTGGTGGACCCATGGCAACTATGACTTTGACCTTCTCGGGATCTGTCGCAATTCCTACTGAACTGACCACATGACCCAGCAATAGCCCATAAGGTACACCAAAAACACACTTCCATGGGTTAAGAGCGATACAAAATTGTCTGCAGTGCTCAAAGCATTTTCTTAAAATGATCAACTGCCTTTATCTCACGGTGGTGGCCCCTAAGTCATCAATAAACACCTTCAACTCTTCAGGGGATATGTCACCGAATGTCTTATCTGTTGTTCGTTGCCACGAACCAGGCGCATTGCATAAACCAAAGGCCATCACATGGTATGCAAAAGTGTTGAGATATCGAGCTCCACTCGTGATATTCCAGGGTGACCGTTGTGTATTTATATCACCGACTTGTCAGTTGCAGATGCGGTTGGTACACCGCCCCTAAATAATAGCTACATGATAGCTATCCTTATCTACTCTAGTTCGTGGCTCAGTTAGTATGCCACCTTAGTTAGTTGAGTTTGGTTTGAGACCCATATCTAGGGTTCTTCTATTTTCTTTGTACTTGAGTTCTTTTGGCTTACACAACTAAGAAGAGGAAAACCGTTTTCAGCCTCCACCCTTGTGTGTATTCCCCCATTGTGCAAGCAAGAAAGCTTCAAGTGAGACTCCTTCCTTCTCTCCCACAATCCTGACATGGTATCAGAGCCTTGTTCATGGTAAGGAGCTCAAGAAAGCAAGCCAAGCTCGCGGTGGTCTGGTAAGAGGAGCAGTGTTGCTTTCATTTTCTGTTTTGGGAGCAGATCTCTGCAGGTAGCACAGCCGGAAATTGCAGGAGTGCATTGTCTCAGGTTGAGATGCCCTTCGCGGTGAAGCAAAAGGACAGTATATGCTGCGGGAAAGGGCTTTAGCCCTTGGCGACCTTGTTTTTTTTATTTGAGGCCATTTCGGGGCCTGTTTTGGAGGCGGAAGTTTTCTGCACGCACTCAGGAAAAGGCCCAGTTTTATGCTGTGCAGCCACTGTTCTACAGGTCGGTGAAAAGTTTCTGTAGAAATTGCATCGTATGCTTGTGCGCAGAGACATTGGGAGTTACAGAATCATCCCTGTTGCCTGTTGATGCAAAATCGTCACTAGGTAGTGACTGTGTGGTCAAATACCACTTTCGCCAGTTTTGCAGATTTGCCCTTGTGAGGGTGAAGCTGTGTTTTTTGCAATGACAGAATTTTTTGCAGTCTTCTATAATGGCATCTGATTCTCTTTCACAGATTGTCACCGAAAAGCTTGACAAGAACAACTTCCAAGCATGGAAGTTTAGAATGACGAATTTCCTTATGGGAAAAGGATATTGGGAATTTGTTGCAGGAAATGAAGAAGAACCAGTTCTTCCTGATGTTCCTAATCAACAGCAAATGCAGGCATTTAAAGCATGGCATGAGAGAGCCAGGAAAGTTATGTATTGGCTGTCTATCAGCATTTCAGACTCTATGATTGTGCATATTCAGGATGCAAGTACGCCAAAGGAGGCATGGGATACTTTGTCAAAAATGTATAGCACAAATACGCAAGCCAGGAAAATGCAGCTCAAGCAAGAGTTGCACAATGTGCAAAGAGAAAATATGAGCATCAACGACTACCACATGAAGGTGAAGAAGATTGCAGATGCACTTGCTTCCATTGGGTCACCAGTGGAAGATGATGATTTAGTTTCTGTGACCTTGAATGGTCTAGGAAAGGATTATGCACAGTTTCGGACATCCATTTCAGTTCGTGAAAGATTTCCTGATTTTGAGGAGTTGATTGCTCTTCTAATTTCTGAGGAACAGAGAAATGGTGGTGCATCTTCTTCAGGAGGAACTTCAAAAGAAGCTGTCTTCTACTCAAATGCTGGAAGAGGTAGAGGCAGAGGTAGAGGAGGCCGATTTGGAGGCCGTGGTAGAAATCAGAATATGCAACAAACTCAAGAAAACCAGTCCTATGGAGGAGGACATGGTAACTCTAGAGGCAAGGGGAGCCAAAGAGGTCGTGGTGGATGGCAAAGAGGTCAAAATGCAAACAGTAATGTTGAATGCTACTATTGTGGTAAAATGGGTCATATGGCTAAAGACTGCTATAAAAAGCAGAATGACATCATGAATGGAAAACTGCAACAAGGAAATTATGCATCTTCTAGTAGACAGGGTGATGACAGAAATGAGCATTTGTTTATGGTGCAGCACATGAACAATTCTGTGACAAATGCAGAAGAAAGCAACGATGATGTTGACTCAGGTGCATCAAACCACATGACAGGTCATGCAAAATGGATGGAGGATGCAAGGAAAATGGAAAAACCAGGATTTGTGGAGACTGGTGATGATACTGCACATCCGATTGTGCAGATTGGAAAAATTCCTTTGTCTATGCAAGATGGGAAAAAGAAATACCTGTCCAATGTTTTCATGTCCCGAATATCACCAAGAATCTGGTTTCTGTTGGTCAAATGGTTGAGCAGGGCTTGCAGGTCAGATTTAATCCTCATGGATGCTTTGTTGAGGATATGAAAAATAAAGGTCGCTTGATAGCAAAAGGAAAGAAGAAGGGCAGAATGTTTACATTGGATGCAGACATGTCTGAATTGAGTGCATCAATGTTTGCACATGGGACCGGTGTAGTTGTAGATATTGATATCTGGCATAAACGCATTGGTCATGTTAATGTACAGCAACTTAAATCAATGCAAGCCCAAAATATTGTTGCAGGTTTGCCAAAATTCAAGGTTGCAGAAATGCATAAGGTATGTGAAGCCTGTCAGTTTGGAAAACAGGCAAGGAAACCATTTCCTAGACATGTTCAAGAGAGTATCCACTCTGATGTGTGGACAACTAAAGCTGCATCTCTTGGAGGCTGTCATTATTTTGTCACTTTTATTGATGACTATACAGAAAAGTTTGGGTGTATTTTATGAAAAAGAAAAGTGAAGTTTTTGGGCTTTTCAAAACTCTTAAAGCTATGGTTGAAAAAGAAACAGGCATGTAGATAAAATGCCTAAGGTCAGATGGAGGGGGAGAGTACCTCTCAAATGAGTTTGCAAGGTTCCTGCAGGAGCATGGCATAAAGCAGCAATATTCATGCAGTCATACCCCACAACAAAATGGAATTGCAGAAAGGAAAAATAGGCATATTGGAGAGGTATCTCGTGCCATGCTCAATGAAAAAGACTTGCCAGATTTTTATTGGGCTGAAGCAGTTGCTACAGCAGTCTACATAATGAACAGGACTCCCACTGCAGCAATACATGGAATGACTCCAGAGGAGAGGTATATTGGTAGGAAACCAGATATTTCTCATTTGAAAATTTTTTGTTGCATTGCCTATGTACATGTGCCAGATGAGTTGAGATCCAAGTTGGATCCAAAAGCTGAGAAGTGCATCTTTATTGGTTACTCTCTGCAGCAAAAAGGATATAGATGCTATAACCCTTCTACTCGTAAGTTTACAGTGAGCAGAGATGTTGTTTTTTATGAGATGAGTAGCTGGTATTAACCAGTAAATGTGATTGATGATGTAGATGCACAAAATGGTAATGCTGCACAGAATTCACAGCAGCAGTCACAAAATATTAGTGGACCTGGAGCGTCCTCTAGCAGTGGTTCACATTCTTCGCCATGGACAGGCAGATTGAGATTAGGAGAATCTTCTCAAAGTAATGCAGATAGTGGTATGCAGGTATCACGAAAAGGAAAAGACAAGGTTGATCAGCCCATGTTTGATGTGAATGCAGGTCCCTCTTATGTGGATGGTGAATCCAGTGGCTCAGAACAGAGCATTGATGATGAGTTGGGTATTCCTTCTATTGTTACACCTAGAGTAAGGAAGACCAGGGATGTTTTGAGAGCACCTGGGAGTGAACCTACTTTGCGTAGGTCTACGAGAGCTAGGTATCCTGTGGATAGGCTGAAATATGATGGATTTATAGCCATTCACTATGCATATATGGTCAAAGTGATATAGGAACCAGAACCCACATCTTTTGAGCAAGCCATGGGAAAAGAAAAATGTGAGAAAGCCATGGATGAAGAAATGGATGCGTTGGAAGCAAATGCTACATGGGAATTGGTACCTTTGCCTAAAGGTAAAAATGCAATTGGCTGTAAGTGGGTTTATAAGGTGAAGCACAATGCAGATGGTTCTGTGAACAGATACAAGGCAAGATTAGTAGTCAAGGGGTATGCACAAACATATGGCATTGACTATGAAGAAACATTCAGTCCGGTTGCAAGGATGTCAACCGTAAGAGTAGTCATTGCTATGGCTGCATCAAAGGGATGGTCTTTACATCAGATGGATGTAAAGAATGCCTTCTTGCATGGTGATTTGCAAGAAGAGGTATATATGGAGCAGCCACCAGGTTATGTGCATGTAGTTCATCCTGAGTTTGTTTGCAGGTTGAAGAAAGCCTTGTATGGCTTGAAGCAAGCACCTAGAGCATGGTCTGACAAGATAGGACAGTATCTTGTCACTATTGGCTTTCAGATTTCCAAGGCAGATTTCTCACTTTATGTGAGGAAAACAGAGAAAGGTATTATGCTACTTGTCATTTATGTTGATGATTTGATTATGACAGGTGACAGTGATGAAGATATCCTTCATGTGAAAATGCTATTGAAGCAGAAGTTTGAGATGAAGGATTTGGGAGAGCTGCGTTATTTCTTGGGCATTGAGGTGATTAGATCACCAAGTGGGATACAGCTCTTGCAGAGGCAGTATGGATTGGACATGCTGTCCAAATATGGGATGACAGGCTGTAAGCCTATTTCAGTTCCTTTGGAGCAGAATGTGAAGCTGAGCACAGATGTAGGTGAGCTTCTAGAAGACCCTACTATGTACAGACGCATAGTAGGAAGTTTGATTTATATGACTATTACCAGGCCAGATTTGAGCTATGCTGTTGGATTGGTAAGTCAGTTTATGCAGGCTCCAAGGAAACCACATTTGGATGCGGCTAGACGCATACTCAGGTATGTGAAGTCCACATTGCAGTATGGACTATTTTATGAGACTGGGGTTCAGATACAGTTGCATGGATACACTGATGCTGATTGGGCTGGTAGTATTTCTGATAGACGATCTACCAGTGGATATGTGTTCTCTTTTGGGAGTGCTGCAGTCACTTGGAGCAGCAAGAAACAACCTACAGTTGCCTTGTTGAGCACAGAGGCTGAGTACAGGGGTGCAGCAATGGCTGCATGTGAGGTAGCTTGGTTGCATAAGCTACTTTATGATATGCATCAGTCTACAGATGGGCCAGTTGTCATTTATTGTGACAACATGAGTAGTATACACTTGGCAAATAACCCAGTCTATCATGCTAGAACAAAGCACATTGAGGTGCATTATCACTATGTGCGAGAGAGGGTTTTACTAGGTCTTATTGATCTAGTTTATGTCAGCACAGAGGATCAGGTAGCTGACATATTCACGAAGGCATTGGGCGCAGAGAAGCTGCGCAAGTTTAGAGACCTGCTTGGTGTGCAGGAATTGGGATTGAGCTCGAGGGGGAGTGTTGAGATATCGAGCTCCACTCGTGATATGCCAGGGTGACCGTTGTGTATTTATGTCACCGACTTGTCAGTTGCAGATGCGGTTGGTACACCGCCCCTGAATAATAGCTACATGATAGCTATCCTTATCTACTCTAGTTCGTGGCTCAGTTAGTATGCCACCTTAGTTAGTTGAGTTTGGTTTGAGACCCATATCTAGGGTTCTTTTATTTTCTTTGTACTTGAGTTCTTTTGGCTTACACAACTAAGAAGAGGAAAACCGTTTTCAGCCTCCACCCTTGTGTGTATTCCCCCATTGTGCAAGCAAGAAAGCTTCAAGTGAGACTCCTTCCTTCTCTCCCACAATCCTGACAAAAAGTACCAAAGACAGTAATAAAAGTTGTTTTCAACTTGTCCTCTTCTGCAATTGCCATCTGGTTATATCCTGCAAAGCAATCCATAAATGAATATATCTCCCTACCCGCTAATTGATCCAAAATCTGGTCAATGAATGGCAACGGGTAGTAATCCTTAACCGTCTGCTTATTCAGCTCCCTAAAATCTACACATAATCGAATGTGATTATTTTTCTTCTTTCTGATTACAACTGGTGAACACCATTCCGTGTGTTGCACAGGAAAAATCGAACCCGCTCTCCGAAGCTTCTGTAACTCTTCAAACAGCCCGCCCCTCAATTCGAAAGGCATACGCCTTACTTTCTGTCATACAGGGCGGCTTCCTTCCTTCAACGGAATTGTATGAACGGCGAAAATAGGCGGAATGCCTCTAAGTTCATCATAACTCCAGGCGAAAATATCGCGGAACTCTTGGATCAAAGAGACATACTCCTCGCATTCTTGGACACTGAGCATGGACCCTAATTTGATTGGTCGCGACTCATCACGCATACCAAGGTCTAGCTCGATAACATCTACATCTCTTATACAATCTTGGGCCTCTATCGGCTCGTTCAAAGTGATCTGATAGATGTCTTCCATGGTGGACCCCTCTTTGGACTCATCACTCGATGATGTCTCACTGGCGGATAAATCCTCTAATGTCTCCAATTCTGTGGAAGATAGAGGAGTTCTCTCACTCTACGGGGACTCAGGATAGGCATCAATCACCACGCACTGAGCACCTCTACCAAATATCAGCCGACCGGCGGGTATATCCACTTGGCAGTCCGCTTGCAAGATCCAAGGTTGTCCAAGTAATACTTGGTAACTTGGACGCCCTGCAAAACGAATCACCCTAAAATCCAACAGGCATTCTACCTTTGCAACAGTGACATGGACCTTAGTAATGCAGCCTTCCGGCTGTCTCAAACTATCATCCGCCATTCTGAGAATTGTGGAGGTATCTTTCTGGATCACAAGACCCAACCTTTCCAATCAGTTTAGAACTCATAATGTTAACATATGATCCCGTGTCGACAATGGCATAATCTACTAATATCCCATCGGCATAGGCTACAACCCTTGGGCAATGCTTCTCAGCATGCTCAAACCAGTCATCACCAACTCGCACAATACCCAAAGGTTCTACGATATACCCGGTATGCAGGATCTTTCTAAATTTCTTGCGTACTCCTGGGGAAAGCTTAATAAGCTGTAAAAGGTTCACATCTAGCTTGACTTCGCAAAGAGAGCTCGCCAAATCGAATTCATGATAGTTTGGTAGAGTTCGCTTTTCACGCCAAACCATCTGCTCTTTAGGTCGTTGAACCGGCTTTATTGCCTCTTTTTTAACTTTCACCTTCTTCCTCGGTGGTTCCTTATCCTTCTTAACATCGGCTTTACTCTCCATGGGCTTCAGAGGTCCCCCTTCCATGGCAGGATCCAGAACTTGCGTTCCTTTGTCACCCTGTTTAGGGTTTCCGTCGACAGGCTTATCCTTGTCGGCCTCTCTACCCTTTTGACCTCTTGTAAGGACAGCTTGCAGATTAGAGGTTTCAGCGTCATTAACATGCATAGCCTCAATCAAACTAACCCCACTACCACTAGGCAGCTCCTCCACTGTAGTCTTTGGTTGTTGGAGTATTTGTTTAGGTCCTTCTTCTCGCTGGGAATCATTTCCTTGCGCAGGATGATTAATAGGCCCTTTGCCGACTACCTCGCTGGAGGGAACTAATCTTACTCCAGCAAGTGGCTGCTAAATGGCCGGATTTTCCACAGATGTCGCACTTGACATTTGGGCAATTTCGTGGATAATGTTGCCCACCACACCATTTGCAGCTAAACCTCGAAGGTGCACCCTCATCTGGGTATCTACTTCCTATCAAATTTTGTTGTTTTTTAAGAAAGTTGACATCAACGGCTATTTGTCGATACTGCTCCATAATCATGTCGGTATAATGCTTCATCATGTCCTTAACCTCGCCAAGAACATTGGAAGCGCTTGACTTGTAGCCTTGATCATTACCGTGTCGTTCCATCGGCCTAACAATTCAATTAGGCACTGGTTGTTGAACCACAGTCATGGTATTAGGATTAACTGCCTGGCCTCCACCATTTGGAGCCATTTGACTGCCCGTAGGCATCGACATGCTAGGGGGAGCTGGTAATAAAGGCACATTCTGCATCATGTTCCCTCTCCCATTAGGATTAGCCATCGCTATCCCTTGGCTACCACTGCCATTGGTCGTCGCCATATTATTTCCCAATGCTAGACCCATATTCGGATTGCCTCAAGAGGCATAGGCTACTTGTAGTTGGGATTCCACTTCTTGTGCTCGTGTAATGGCAGTATCTATATCCCCCAAAGGGACACTACTCAACTGCAACTGGATATTAAAGTCCAAACCATGTAGAAAATATTGCAATTGGGCAGCTGCAGGGATAGGAATAGAGGTGTCCAACTTACGAAAAACCTCTTTTAGTTTCTTCGCATAAGCACGAATATCCTCGTGTGGTTCTTGGCGGGTCACGTTGAGTACACACAACCAATATTGTCCACCCCGTTCAGGGGCAAAATCCCTTTGAAAAGCTCCATAAAATGAATCAATATTCAATATGGTTATGGCTTCTAAACCATGATACCATATGGCAGCTCTTTCTTTGAGAGTCATGTTGAAGAACATCATTAAATGTCCTTCTTCTTGGATGTGACAATTAAACATCAACTTTTGAAACTCCCTGATGTGGAGTTCCGCATCTTCCTCAACTAACCCATTAAAAATGGGTAGCGGGTAACCTAGAGCCGGCAAATTTGTCGTTCCTGCAGGAATTGCAATGGTCTGCGCCATGACAGAAATTGGATTTACACTAGGAATAGGGGACGGTGAGGTTACACCTCCTGCACTTGATGTAGACTGCCTTATAGAAGAAAGGGGAGCACTAGAGCTTCCATCTTCTCCTAACTTACTGCTTGTGGCACCAGGACCACTAGATCCACTCCCTCGTGAGGGTTTAGCACCGCTACGCTTAGGGGAATACCTCCTAAGAATTTCAACATGCCGCCTAGCTCTTTTGTCTCTCTCTTGCTTTTGGATTTCGGCTAGACGATGCTTATCGATGAATAACGGGTCAATCTCAGTATCCTTTGGCATAAACTGCTAATTGGTCCCTAGACAACTAGGATTCGAGGACCACCACTTCTAAGCGGCTCCCGACAGATGCACCACTAATGGAACCTAAAACGGGCCGGCACTGGCTCATGCACTAGCCAGACCTCTATCATGCGCTCAACAACCCCACGGCCTTGCGGCCAGGAGCGTGGATGATACATACATCATCTTCCTAAACATCTTGCATCTGTATCACGTCTTGTAGTCCAACTCTAACCCAATTAACACTCCTCAGAGGGAGTCCCAGCACATTGCCAAATAGCACGAAGTACAAACATAGGAGGTCCTCCCACGGCTGACTGCCACTACCTCAATACGACTCTCCTACACCTTGGGGATTGGCCCCTCGATGCGTCGCTAAACATATATAACATTTCGCACATATTTCCACTCAAGGTACCAATTGATTGTATCCAGGAATGTACCATTTTCCTCACTTTCTTTCCCCTTAGACCCAACGCCTAGCCTACAGCTCGGACAACCTTACTTACTCAACGTTGGTCATATTTCTCTAGAAAGCAATTGCCATGCATCCAGGAGATATTGTCTGATACCTTTTATCATTTTATGCTTCATGCAAATTGTGAATGTCCATGTGCTCAAACAATTAAGGAAATCAGCATTGGTGCACATGTGGAAAACATTTCTTTCAATGATTTTGACTATCGCTCGTATGCGATGTTACATGAACCTAGCACCGAGAAACCCTCCTGCTACTAGGTTCTTAATTTTTAATTATCGACCAACCTAAATGGTATGCAAAAAAAACCAGCAAGCTTTTCATCATTTCATTCAGCATTTAAACACCTTTTATACACTCTACCCCCTCACCTGTTTAGGTTGTGCATTATTGACCGGTTTAGGGTTCATTTCCATGTTTTTTATTGCATAAAAAGCCATAAAAACTCACTAAAACATAAAGGTAGGGCTGAACTGAGGCTAAACCTCATACTTCAAACCCCCCATACATCCACAAACATGGTTCTTATTTTTCCTTAATTTTCGGCACTCAAAATCTATATTTCCCCTATTTTTCCCCATTTTCTCTATTTTTCTTGTATTTTTACAATATTAAATAACTAAAAATTAAAAATGAGTTGTGGGTTGTGGCCCTTAGGTTCATTTGCAGCAAAAACACAAGTTTAGTTGGTGTGTCTTATTATATTTTCCATTGATATATCAAAAACACCCAATTTTCTCATATTTCGAGGTTTTACGGGTTTTACACCATTAATTTCAGTCACAACATTTATGATTTTCTGATTTTCTGAGCATAAACTGATAAAACTCATAGCAAATAACATTATAATGCATAATCATCCCATGGGAACAAATACTCATGAAGCAAATTGCATAAAACATCAATTTCCTTTGTAAAAATGAGATTACCATTCTTTGCGGGTTGCAGGTTTTTATCTGTCATATCTCGGGACTGATTTCCAGCCACCATTAATGCTCATGATAGCCCACAATCAGCAATCTTCATTCCTCTTGAACCACAGAGCAATCCGGTCTTCATTGGACAAGCATTCCCCCTCCATTCTTCTTCTTCTTCTTCACCACATGAATCTGCCTTTAGGGGAGAGAGAGGGAGGAGAGAGAAATACTGAAATCAGATATCTTCATAGAGACCGCCATTGGAGGAATGAAGGACGGCGAAAGGATCAGCATCCAGGGGGGATTGAAGGCCCAATGTCAATTGGCATGGTTGCTCACAGGCAGAAGATTGGTCTCCTCCATCCATGGCGCAAATTTCAGCGCCTACAGGCCACGCCTTCTCTCCATGGTTTTTTCATATCCTATGCATGAAAAGTTTCATGCTACATTAAGTTGCTACATGCCCCCCCCAAAGGTCATGACCATTTGGCCAAACTTTGGTCCACCTCTTCGTATCTTGCCCGGTTCTTTGGCCATTTCCCCGTCCTGACTCCGAATTGAGCTCTGAAAAATCCTAGATGTCCGGCTTCACATCCCGCATTGGCCGGTAACTCTTATCAACCCGCATGACAGTCTGAAAAATTATGAAAAATCAACAAGTGTTGCTCGGGCGCCTTTAAAGCACTTTGATGCTTAAAATCGTCCTAGATCGAGCCGCCGCCTTTGACGTTGAATATTTTTCCCTTGATATTCGTAATTTTTAGCTATTTTTAAGCACTTCTCAACACCAAAATTCCGCTCTCAAGATATGGTATTATATGGATGATATGATACAAGAGTTTCATGGATCATTGCCAATTGGCATGGAGACCCAAATGGACACATAGGACCAATAAAACAGAGGATTTTTGAACCATCAACTTCCAACATATCCATATCATCTAGTGCAAAGGAATCACTCACCACATCAAAATAGTCGATCGAGAATTATGTGCTTCACCTAAACCTTGTACAATACATGCATGTACAAAAAAACACCTACACGAATCCCTTTTAACAAAAATACTTGCATGAATCCCTTTTAACAAAAAATATCTAGATAACTGCATGAATAGAAGCAATACAAAACAAGGCCAATTTACATGTAACCCCATCTATTGAAGATAAGATTGAATTTGTTGATCAAAACCCATTGCAAATGATGGACATAAGAAAAAATCAATCCCATCAAACATAAAAGTCACTAATTAAATGAATAAATTTTGGCACCACAAAAAATGGCAAATTTACTCGTAAATTGAGCTACAGAATTTGTGCTCTATCTTGTGTTAAGTGCTGCAACAACAATTGATCCTTAAGTTAGAACTAGCATAAAACCCTATTGTAAAGATAATAGAAAAGGGATAATGCAAAGAGGAAGAAAGAGAGAGTGTCTGAGTACGCAGGAGAGAGAAAGAAATGAGCACCTATCCAATCTTGCCCAAATTGATCTCTGCAAAAGACAATAGCAAGAGTTAGTATTTACATGAAGGTATATTGAAAAAACATTATAAAAGAGGAACCACAAAGAGAGAAAGAGAGAGGGAGAGAGAGATGAGCACTTATGCAATGTCACCCAAAATGATATATGCAATAAAACAACAATAAGGGTTAGAAGTAACATGATGTTGTATTGAAAAGATATAAGCAAAAAAAAAAAACCAAACAGAGAGATAGATTAACACCTTTGCCTCTTGCTCCAAATAAACTCTGCAAGAAAACAATAATTAGAACCAACATCAAATTCTATTGAGATCACAACACAAAAGAGAAACAACACATAGAGAGAGGGGGGAAACAAACGAGAGAGAGAGAGAGAGAGAGAGAGAGAGAGAGAGAGAGAGAGAGAGAGAGAGAGAGAGAGAGAGAGAGAGAGAGAGAGAGAGAGAGAGAGAGAGAGAGAGAGAGAGAGAGAGAGAGAGAGAGAGATGAGCACCTCTGTCTCCTGCCCAAAACAACCTTTGTAATAAAACAATAATAACAGTAAGAAACGACATCAAATCCTATTGAAAAAATAGCAAACAAGAGAAAATGCAAAGAGAGATGGGCATCTGTGTTTTGCTCAATATTTAGAGCTACATGGAGAAGAAAGTGCATAAGTAAGTACAATGCTCAAAACCTTAATTACTCTTAGCAGGGAGCTTCAATGGAGATGAAAATTCATGAGTATAGAGAAGAGAGGGAAAGTGGTATGTTGCTAAAATTTTGGGTCAAACTGATTTCGTGAGAGGGAAAAAAACAAAAATTGAAAATTCTCCAAAAAAAGGGGAAAAATACGAGGTGAGAGAAACTCAAATTTTGTGTACTATTCATTCTCCCTTTTTTAAAATCCCCCACTACCCCTTTTTTTAACAGAAAACCCAAGATTTGGAGAGAGAAGATTCACTCTCCATGGATGTCAACATCTAGCCTTCCTATTGGACAATCCAAAAGGCCCACATCTTAAACTATATTATTTTTAAGGGCCCATTTGTGAGTTCATTTTTTTCTAATGTGGTTATATGCCGCTATACTTTGTAAAGGCTTTCCTCACTAGTTTCCTCTCCTCTTCAAGGTCCGCTATGATGTCCTTTGATAGCATGCCATGGTGGTCCATCTTGGTGTGTACATTGTATTTATTCAACATCTACTAGATTTCGATGGGAAATATCCCAAGTTGAGTTCTTCATTTCTTTGGTTTGTACTGGTTTTTGCCATATCTGTGGTCTTCTGCTCTGCCATGTTGTCAATGAGGTTGATTAAGTTGGGCAGTGTTGCACCTCTGGTCTTATAAATTGGGGTGCTTGATCACCGTTTTGGTGGTCTAAGGGTTGTCTCCTATTGGTGGGTTTGTTTTTCTTGTTAAGTCTGAGTGAGTTCCTTCTTATTTATAGACAACCCTCAATTTATGTTCACCCTGTGTGTGCGTGGTGTGATTTTCATGCACGACACAAAATCCAGCTTTAAATTTGTTTAAGTGTACTTCAAGTGTCAAACAATGTGGGGTGCAATGGAGAATGGTAAATGCAGCTTCCGCACTTCTGTCTATGTTCTCGGCCGACTATAGCTTTAGGTTTGGTTTCCAGCCGCTCTCACTATTCTCTAGGGTCTATGCTGCGTCCTTTAGCTTAGTCAAGGTCTACTAGGGTCTCCATGTCAGTTTGTGGCTCTAGGAGGGGCTAAAAGCTGATGTGACCATCAATGGTCATTTCTAGCTGCCCACTTGAAATTTCTAAGGTCAAGTGTGCTTGTAAGGCTTTCGGAGGATTCCTTGTTGTGAGAGATATTCTGTTTTGCCCGGGATGCGCTAGATTTGTCAAATTTTTTGTTGCAAAAAATTTGGTCCTATTCTGCAGTGTCCCATTCATAGAATCGGACATTTAATTGAGGATGGTCTCTACCTCGTCCGATTGTAGGTGGTCCAAGTGGCCGATGATCATTTGTTCGATTCAGATTTGTTTGATTCCCAAGAGGTCCGATTTTGGGGTGTCCAATTTGTGTGAGTCCGATTGTTCGATTGTTTGATTGTTCGGATTGGACAGGCCACGTGTCCTATTAGATGGGTTGGGTGGTGTCCGAGTGGCCCGATTTCCAAAATGGGACCGTTCGATCATCCAAAATCGGACAGTTTGAGTCCGATTCTAGGAATCAAACTTTGTTACTTGTGTCCAATTCTGATGGTCATGGTTCCAATCGAGGCTAAAATCAAATTGATGGCAATGATTTTGGGCATGCCAAAGCCACACAAAATTCCAAAAAGTAAGAATAGACAAGGGGCAAGGTTTGTATATACTTGTTGTGACTGGAATACACCCATACGTGGTGTTCCGGCCTTGGACTCTCTCTTCTCTCTCTTCTCTCTCTCTCTCTCTCTCTTTCTCTAACTACTACAAAAGCTAAAAGTGAGCCTTTTATCCCCCTTCCTTGGTTCTTAAGCCTTTGTTTTAATGTTTGATCATTGCCCCATTAGTGCTCATGCCTTGTCAATGGGTTTCAACCCTATTTTTGCCCTATTTTGGGCCTATTTATAGCAGCAACCCTAAAGCAATTTGCTTCAATATCTTGATCCTATAATACTCTAAATGCAACAAAAACCCAAACCCAAATAGTGAAATGATTTATCTTACTTCTCTACTCATCAAAAACCCAAAATACTTACTTGTTTTGAAGATTAAGACCCCAAATATCCTACCTATATCAAGCACCGATTCAGGGATGAAACTCTACTTTCAATGCTTGATTACAAGCGCACAAGTGCTCAAGCTTGAATCCGTTGGTCCCGAAAACAAAACCAAAATGGAGTGTTGGGCTCATGCTCTTCCATCAAAACCCACTGATTGCTTATTATTGCTTCAAGCATTACAACTGAGCACTAATGACTATCTCTCACCTAGCTGATGTGCCTTCAATCCCACGGGGATGTAGCGAGCTTACCTTGATGCCCGAATGAGTAGCCTCCTCCCTCAAGCAAGCCGGTAGCTCCACAATTCAAGATGCGAGCTCAAGCAACCTCAAGCCTCCTCCTTTGAGCTCCATCCTCCATAGTCGTGCTCAAGAAAAGAGAAGAGAAGAGGAAGAGAGGAGAAGATTGAGAGCTTCTCCACCACAATCCCTCACCCTCACACACTCACTCCCTCACACTCTCACACTCCCTCTCTCAAGCACACACAAGCAAGAAAGGAGAGAAGAAGAGACCACTTTAGCCACACACCAAATAATGAGCTTCTCATTCACTTTTTGAGTTTATATACAAGCTGTAAACCCCACCCATCCCCTTTTTTACATGATTGGGCATATTGCCAAGGCCCTCTTTTCCTATTCCCTTCTAGTTACCTTATCCCCTATGCCCGCCTATGTTTTACAATTCGCACAAGAGGGAGCCTAGCACTCTTTTATATAATTTTAGAGGCACCTTTGCATTATAAAATGTGCCTTTTTCTTTGACTAGACCTTTTTGGTCACCCTTGCGCTTTTGGCATTTCCTCTTTTATTCCTTTGCATGGCTGTCTTTTTCACACTATTCCATATTTTTGAATTTTCTTTTTTTCGTCTTGCATTGGGGTTAACAACTAGCCATAATGAACCAAGTAAGTGCACAAAAGAGAAAAATGGGCTACTATAATATCTTGCAAATCAGTCTCAAAACCACTTCTAAATCAAGCTGGAAACAAGAGGTATTGACAAAATAATGAGCTGTCCACAAACTATAGTCAAGAAACTATCAAGTACAAGTGATTTCCCCCAAATTGAATGTGTAAAACTGAAAAGAGATGTTGCTATAATAAATTGCAAAAATATGCCAACAACCAACTATGAGCAACCAAGAGGGAAGAAACTATGAACAACTGGCATTGAAGACTGTCACAACTGCATACTTGTAATGGCCATAGACGTCATGCATAGGGTAGGTCTCAAGGGTACATGAAGAGAATTTCTAAATACATAACCCATTAAGCAAAGCTCAATATATAACCCAGAAGCATATAAACACCACTAAAAATACCCTAACAGACGTAGGTGCCAGGTCCAAGCCAAGAGATGAAATCAGCCCATAGTAGGGTAATTGTATCCAATAAATATCAAGAGAGAATATACATGTCACAATGAGTCCCACTATCTCTTGCAATAAGCTCAAGCTCAAATGAGTGTTAGCCCTAGCAAATAGGATCTGAATAGGACCGAAGGCAAAGCTGAGAGAGAGAGAGAGAAGAAAGAAAGAAAGTTATATTAACGTCTTCTAAAGACCAAAACTGGCCTATGAGACAAACTGTGATACAACTGATGAGGTCCAGCTATCCAAAATAAAAGTGCTGAATGAAAAGCTAAAAATTGGAAACTGAAAATACGGTGCTGTGAGTGTGATAAGTGTCGTGTATGTGTATGTGCGTATGTAGCTCTGGTACTCTAGATAATGGCTACAAAAGGGGAACAAATGTCGGCTGTGATAGGGGAACAACTGTCGGCTGTGATAAAGTGGTGCGATATGTATATGTAACAGATGCAGGGAGATATACTATCCTGGGATGTAGTAGCAATTGTCGAAGTTGCTAATAGTAGGTGATCCTGCCTGGATGCAGGATGTGGTACATCGGTGGTGGAGAAAGAGCAAACTGGAGATCTGAGATCCAATGTGTCGAGTGTCGTCGGATCTCAGTCTGCTGTCGATGTAGATCAAGAATCCTCCGGATCTCCTATCGGTGTGGCTGTGGGGTCCGAAACCCATGGATCCTCGTGCGGCGTCGGGTACGCTGGTCCTCAGCTTGCTGTAGTGTGAGCCCGGAGGTCTGGCTGGAGGCTGGTACAGTAGCTCTCACTCTGTCTGTCTGAAAGAACTGTGTAATAGTCGTCTGGGTGGGCCCCTCTCTGACTGGGACCCGCTGTGTGCTTTGCTCTCCGATGTGCCATGCCTCTCCCAGAAAACGGCCAAATGATCTCTGATCCATATCAGTCATACATCCCTGAAGTGAGCTGCTCAATGTGTATCTAGATCTCAACTCTGAGTATGCCGGGCATCTGAGAACAAAATGCTCCTCACTCTCCACCTCTGATCTGCAAAGGGGGCATATCCTCTCCTCCCACGGGATGCCACTGGCTTTGCCACTCTCAATCATAAGCCGATGTGATGATACCCTGAGCTGTCCAATAAGAACTCTCAATCGATGTGGCATATAGATCTGCATATATCTCGGAATCTCTATGAATCCCTGCTCTGATATCCTCAAGAACTGTGTATAATAATGTGCCATCTTCGATGGCAGTGGCTGTGCAGGGCTGACCCATGTCCTCTGTATATAAATATGCCATATCTCCTGTCTGATGACTCTGTTCCTCTCAGAGAGAGAGAGGGTGTAAGTGGGAGCCTGAGTATCATATAGAAGAGGTGGGAGTCTATCAATGTCCAACCCATGTCTGTCAAACCAAGCTCTAGTCTGTGCATACCATGATGTGGTATCCCCCGCTCGAGCCATCTCCTGAGATGCCATATATGCTCTATATGCAATGCGATCTCTGTCCATATCCTGAAATCTGTGTAGGAAGCGGACTGTCTGAAATAATGCCTCGACTAGTATGGGCGGTGTGGCAAGCTCTGCTCGCACAATGTCATGTGGGACTGAGGCCTTGCTGTGAATCAATCTAGATATCAAGATCACCTGAGGTCTCTCCATCAATGTCCATACATAATCGGCAAGGCCCGGCCCCCATATAGCTACTCCATACATCAGTGTTGGAGTGACTAGAGTATCAAAGAGCCACCCCTTGGTGCGGGGCTCCTAGAAATGTGCCTGATGACACTGTCGCTCCATAAGAGCCAATGCTGAGTATCCTCTAGTGAGGCGGTCACGAGCTGCCTGTGTCATCGAGAAAGTCCCTGAAGCTGTTGTAAAGGTGACTCCCAAATATACATATGATCCAGTGACCTCAATACTCCCTCCTGCTGCCATGAAAATACTCTGTCTGCGTATTTGAGCTGATGTATGGAATATAAGAACCTTGGTTTTACCAAGGTTCGCTGTCATGCCTCTCTGTATGCAGAAATCATCCAATGCTAATAAATGCTGCTGTAATCCCTGAGCTGAGTCTGAGACCAACACAATGTCATCTGCATATAGTAAGATATGAACTGTGGCTCCACTGAGATCTATACCTCCACCTGGTCGCTATTGAATAAACTCTGCTATCTCATCAATGTATAGCCCAAATAGAGTCCGTGAGAGTGGGCGTCCTTGCTTCACACCAATGGTGCTCACAAGGGGATCTGATATACCTCCCGGACATCTGACTCTGCCAGTAAC